>NC_056749.1:499475825-499728325 GCF_019279795.1 Protopterus annectens
TCCTGAGATTTTAGGACAAAGATTTCCAATATTGTCTGTAGTAGTTGCATAAAACAATTATTTTGTATCTGAAACACCTAAATGTTATAAGAAACAGTATAAGCAACTATAATGCTACAAGAATAAGCTTTTATTTAGGCAAAACAGTGAAGTACTTTCCTTTGTACTGGCTGTGGGTAAGTTTTGCCCTGCAAACTCTAACGTCTCTACCTAAAGGTCCCATAGGGTTGCCACCTTTTCAAATTCCCAAAGTGGGACATGTTCTGTAGAAATGTCAGATTTTCCAGGACAAAACATACCTACAGCTGTGCATAGTACAGAACTTTACTTTTTTGCACAAATAAAAGCTTATTTCTAGTAACATTTGAATTGCTTATGCTACTTCACATAACATATAGAAAATAACTGCTTTATGCAACTATTAAAGAAACTTAGGATATAATTTTGTCCTGTAATCTCAGGACATTTGCTATGTCTTGATTTTTTTTGCAGGACACAACTGCCTAAAGAGGGACTGTCCCTCGCAAAGTGGGACAGGTGGTAACCCTAAAGTCCCACCTTGGGCAATTGAAAAGGTGGCAACCCTATAATAGGTATGCGGTAGCATGACTCGGCCGATGGATGTGGGTCCCAAAACCCAATTACTTGTCTGTATTGAAGAGTCTCGGTTCCCATGTATCAGCCAGATGGGAGCAGATTGTGAGAGGAACACACAAATAATATGATTAAATCACTGGACAGGCCGCCAATTCCATACAGTCGAATGGCATGCCTTCGCCTAATGGGCAGCCATTCCCAATACTGTAGGCATGTAATCCGATATAATAGGCATCACAAGGTAATATTGTGGTCCTCGCTCCCACCCCCCACCCAGGGGTGTGAGTGTCAGATGCAAGCACCAATGTCGGTGCATTTGCAAGTGCGGGAGCGAGCGGGTGTAAGCCTGTTTGGCTACCAGTATGTGAGTATTGCACTGGTAAAGCAATGTAGAGGCTAACTGAGTGTAGGAAGCTGTAACCAGAGGTTAGCATTGCTTAACACCATGCAAACCCACGCACACCCGCTCACAACTGCTTTAATTTGCCTTACTCCCTCTGTATCCAATGGCCTTGTTCTGCCCTGCAACCAAATAAACATCCTCTGCAAGGCTCGGAACCAGGACCCTGCACACACACAGCTAATGTGATTTACCAATACGACATGGAAGATATACAGACAATGGACAGTACCACAAACATATCATACAGCGCAGTCATTCAACAGTATAGGAATGTATCCCATCATGTAGATGTATATGTGAGTGTTTATGTCCAGCATATAGGTACATACATATATAGAAATAGATCAGGAACTTTCCATGTGGCAACAAAGCATTACAAACGAATGAAACATGAAACACCAGTGACACCTGTATTATGTAGTGGTGTTGTTCTATGTAATCTCAAGACTCCCTCAGACAGACATGTGTCATTCATACATACACTCAAACAGTTGTACATTGGCCATATACATCACTCTGTGCATGTAATGTACATTAACACAACAGTACCTGTCCAATCATTATGTGTGAACAGTACTCTTACAAGGTGCTGTGTGCAACATCATCATCATGATAAAGGTAAATGGGGTAACCATAGAGGGACAGGTAGTGTTGTGTGAACAATGGGGTCATCCTTATCACGTGTACCTGGACCATTTAGGAGTGATGTGCATACCAGGATCATGCACCTGAGGGACAGGGGTGAGGATAACAGGAGTATGTTGTGATGCATATTACAGGGGTTACATGTGTCCAGTGGGCACATGTGTGAAATGAACAGCTATGTATAGGGCAGATATTGTCCTAGGAGCCAATTGGCCTTATGTTTCCATAGGGTAAGGGTTGGATGTGGGGGAAGGAGTGTAGGTATGGCCATGGAGGATAGGTAGGGTAGGATCACAGACAAGACAGCATACAGGTTTGGTATATGATGCGTGGGGGGATACGCCTCAGATGTGGATGGGTGTTTGGCATTCACAAGCCCATGGGAACAGTTGGACCGAGGTCCCCAGCCATGGGCAGCCACCACTGCACCTAAACAGCTGCAAAGGAGGCACTGTTGGGGGCTGTTCAGGAGGGGCAACATCACCCTGTAAATGTGACACTCCGCCCTTGAGCTTTCGTATCTGGCTTCGGAACCCCTTAGTGAGCTCCTAACGCAACACGTCTGGGAGCACACAACAGCAGACATGTATCTGCCTGGTCCTGCTCCCAGGGGGGACATGCCCCATCCTCAGTGGTGGTACCACCAGAAGGTGGTGCCGAGCCAACAGAGGTTGATGTCCAAGGCGGGGCCCCTGATGTGCTAGTGCCCGGTGCCATGGTCAGCTGAAGTGGGACAGGAGGTTCTGCTGGGACCTCCCAACCCATTCAGCCTATGGTGTTGCAGTTTAAACCCACATATGGCTTAGTGATACACAACAGAATACAGGATTACTTACAACAGTATGCATAGATATCACCATCAACTCAACACAACAGATGGTATACATTTGCAGAGGGAGCACAACACATGCATATATACTGCATGCCATCTGTACAATGTGTAGTAGATGTGTGACCGCAGCAGCTATGAACAGTTGCCCATTATTGGCTTGTCACTGGGAACCCCAGACAGTGTCTTTCATTCCACTGTTTCATGTGACATATGTCCAGTCAGGGATGTGATGGCAGTAACACATCCCTATCATCATGTACTGTCTGCAATCCTCACACTCTGCTCCTGCTGTGCACAGATGTGTGTTCAGTGTGTAACACAGGAAAGAAATGGTTCCACACACCGACCAGTTCACAGATGGCCCTACAGATGGGGGTCCCTCACGAACAGAGTACTGTCATGTCTGAATTAAAACATGTAGAATAGCTATTACCACACACATGTTAAACAGGCAGTAGTCTCAATGCAGCATAGCTACACTTACATGCTGTAGTCATGTGTGGCACATCACCCTCCTGTCTTTAGGCTATTTCCCACTGTGTATGATGTTTGAGGTACATCCAGATATCATCTGTGATGCTGTTTCAGGACACCACATCCAGGTACCATTCACAGTGACTGTCATGGCCAAATACCAACATGTTTTCCTTAGATAGTGTGCTGTGTTTATCATGCGAGTGGCTTTGGGGACACCATCACAGCTGTTCCACATGCAATCAGCTAGAGGAGGACTGCAATAGGTGCAGAGGCCATCACCTGATCTTGTCCATCACTTACAATTCACATGCTGCTGCTAAGCAGGTATACACCTTCACATCCACCAGAGTGTGTGTGGGTGGGACAGACAAAGTACACCAGAGAAGGGCTTGGAGACTTAACCCTAAGCATCGTCTGCCACGCACCTAACAGTACAGGGGTCAAACCCCTGACTGACTAGTCATTACTATTACATGTGCATGACGTTACTACATGTGCCACAAAGGCAACATGTTGCTGTGCTGTAAGATCATATGTGCGTGTAGGTGAGTAACATCTGCAACAGAGATATAGGAGACATACATTAGATGTGGCACACATGGCTGTCTACGTGAATGGATGCCATTGTCACCACAACCACACTCTCTAATGGACTTTCATTGACACTCTTTGCCAGGGCCACAAATACACAACTGCAGTAATGCACAGGACTACATGCACTACAGGGGATATCTGGAGGTACTATGGGCTAGGGCATGTGAAAGTGTTTTACATCTGTTGGTATGCCATTGAGGGTTATACTAGGAGTGAATGTGGTTGGGAGCATCATAACCCACATGCAGATACAAGGTGCCAGTACTGACATGCATGTATGCATTGCTTCATGGGTGTGTAGTGGTTGGCTGTGCAAGATGGCTGTACAAGGCTGGGTGAGGGGTAATCCTTGGCATTGTGTCACCTGACAATGGTGTGCAGTACAGGGGTGTAGTGTCTGCAATGTCCCACACAATTGGGTACTGCATGATCTGCCATGATATCCTGGTTACCAATGTGTATGGCCATAGCTATGCAATGCATGCCATGTCTGTGTTTGATAGTCCTTCACATGGACATTGCTTGGGATGTGCATGTCCCACAATACTGTACAGTGACATGTACAGGTGTACCTGGTTTGGCAGGCACATGTTGTGTACACAGACTGTTATCCCCCCGATATGCCAATACTGGCCTGGTGTGGTGAAACCTGCTTATAGTGAGCAGGTCGACCCTGCACCTGCATTGATAGTATGATACAGGTATTCCCTGGTGTCAGTGGCATTGGTCCATACAGGGCGCATGTATACGGCATTGTATGGCCTCTGTGGATCACATTTGATGGCACCACATATGTTGCAGGCATCCAGTGGGGAACATAGTGAAGGCACAATGCCTGCAAATATGTGCCTATTGTACCGCTGTACAGGGTGCCATGTCCTCTGCAGCCCACTGCACTCACATCATGCCTACTATCTGTCATCAATGTGCATGGTACTAGCAACATAGCGGGATATCCTAGGCAAGTGTGTTTGTGCATGGCACATGGGTGCAGGACATATACCGGGTACTAGTAGGGTTGCATACTTTGTTCACCAGGCCTTTTGCCAGATGTAGGGGTATGGCTTGCCAACACAGTCCCGTGGCTGACTGACAGCTGTACTCCTCGTGAGGTGGCCTGTGTGTCATAGGACGGATACCATATAGGAAAACTACAAAATCCGCTCCCCAACTTGTCCAGTGGTAAGACACTCACAGCCACCTCTACACAGGCTCTAACAGACAATCACACACACTTGCCATGTCCTGTATATGAACCCCTACCTACCGTATCACACTGCAGCAATATGCTTTTAGGGCATGTGCTACGGCAAATACTGGGTTACAGCACACCTACAGGTGTATACCTAGGTGGGTGACAACAGCAGGATTGACAAAGCTGGTCATGTGATTTGTACAGAGAGTGCATACTCTACAAAGCGCTGTACTTGTCTCACGCAGGCAGACACACACACACACAGTTGGCAAGTCTGGGATTAGAACACCGACCTAACTACTTTAGCACACTACAGCATTAAGCAGTTACAGAATGCGCTACCCAGATTACTGGGTTACAGTACTCCCAGAGGTGTATTTCTATGTGGGTGACATCATCAGCCTTGCCAA
This sequence comes from Protopterus annectens, assembly GCF_019279795.1. Classification (NCBI taxonomy): domain Eukaryota; kingdom Metazoa; phylum Chordata; order Ceratodontiformes; family Protopteridae; genus Protopterus; species Protopterus annectens. Next base: position 499,480,979 of record NC_056749.1, read on the forward strand.
AGGTGGTTATAGGAATTGTATGGAGTGTGAGCAGTCTAAAAGCATTATTCATTCCTCAGGCAGACGGGGACAAACACACACACACACACACACACATACACACTTGGCAAGTCTGGGATTAGAACACTGACCTAACTACTTTATCACACTACAGCATTATGCAGTTACAGAATGCGCTACCGACATTACTGGGTCGCAGCACTCCAAAAGGTGTATTTCTAGGTGGGTGACATCATCAGCCTTGCCAAAGGTGGGTATAGGAATGGTATGGAGTGTGAGCAGTCTAAAAGCATTATTCAGTCCTCAGGCAGACCGGGACACACACACACATACTTGACAAGTCTGGTAGTAGAACACCGACCTAACTACTTTATCACACTACAGCATTACGCAGTTACAGAACATGCTACTGACATTACTGGGTCACAGCACTCCAAGAGGTGTATTCTAGGTGGGTGACATCATCAGCCTTGCTAAAGGTGGCTATAGGAATGGTATGGAGTGTGAGCAGTCTAAAAGCATTATTCAGTCTTCAGGCAGATGGAGACAAACACACACATGCACACACACTTGGCAAGTCTGGGATTAGAACACCGACCTAACTGCTTTATCACACTACAGCATTATACAGTTACAGAACGTGTTACCGAGATTACTGGGTCACAGCACTCCCAGAGGTGTATTTCTAGGTGGGTGACATCATCACCCTTGCCAAAGGTGGGTACAGAATTGTATGGAGTGTGAGCAGTATAAAAGCATTATTCAGTCCTCAGGCAGACGGGGACACACACACACACACACACACCCACACACACACACACACACACACACACACACATATGCCAGTGGTGGGATCAGAACACCTGCCTATCTACAGATCACTATTACAATATTACATAGTTACGAGTCGCGCCACACAGACTACACATTTCAAGGCTGTCATTATGACCTTCTTGGAATGCAGACATCAACAGGGATGCTGTCAGTTAAGATGTACATACCTGTGTGTTTAAAGTAGGAATCCATCCTGACCTGGAGTATGACCATCTGTGGAATGGATGACTACTATCACTATACAGGGTTACAATGGCCATGCCCATACACAGAGGCACATAACCAACACAAGGTGTCACTGGGCATACTCACACACTTAGTAGCACAGGGCTGTTCGGAATGCACTATGTGTCCATCTACACAAGGTTATACTGGGCATGCTCATACACTTAGTAGCACAGGGCTGTCTGGGATGCACTCTGATTCCAAACACGGAAGGCCACAGTGGCCATGCTATTACAGTTAGATGTAAAGAACACATTGCAATGGACTCTGGTGTTAGTAGTCATTGTTAGCAGGAACGCTGCACTACATATATCTGACACCGGTCTTATACACAATGTCTGCTGCTGTCCATCACCTTAGATGTACTGTTTCATACCAAGCACAATACTACCACTTGCAGTGATGTATTGCTAGGAGTGGCAACTGCTTGACCAACACAATGAGCCAAAGTCCTGCTGTAATTACAAGGTTGTCCAGTGTTTGTCATTCTGGGATGACATGACTGAAAGTAGACAGGCCTTTGTCACATATCACATGCATCCATGATTCAAGGGAGTGGAGATAATACCTAAGTCGCATTTACCCATATAGTGCCATTCCAAGGCAAATGTCCTAAACACAGGATAACATCCTGACAATTAGAGGACAACTGCATTGTGTGCTTATGCTAACCAGTGCTAGATGTGTAGTGTCCATAATCACAGCTGCTCACTGTAGATCAAACAATGGCGAGTACTGACATCTGTGCAGTGAGGAACACCTGGCTGAAGGCTCTGTAGTGCACAATAGCACTACAACCATATACCTCAGAACCAGACATGTGGGCCATAACACAGGTACGGACCACTCCAGGTTGTGGTGTCCTCACATACATAGAGGCCACTCACACGTACTGACCGGTACTCCCACAATAGGCATCACAGAATCATCAGGTGCAGGACACAGTGTCAAACGCTGCATTGTAGGATGTAAACCTCAGGCACCACCATGCCCTCGGACCACCAACACACATCCATACATGTGGTAGGACATATAATAGTACACCACCATGTGACCCTTGACCAGTGGACTGTACCAAGATCTACATCAACTGTGCAGAGTACCCATGTACTGACACAGTTGCATCTTGTGTTATGCAATGCAATGATACCACTGTCTGTATACAGGTCAGCTGTACACATACCAGGGGCTCACGGTTATTTAGAGGATTAGCAGATGACTGTTGCTGTACACCAGTAAACACCCTCATGTTTGGATATGACATGCATGGATGCAAAGGTGGGTTGAAAGTACTAGAAATGTGGAACGGATTCTTTAAAATCCTCTGTTCCCCCATTAATAACTGTAAATTGAGTTTTTTCACAAAGAGTTTTAAATCAATGATGGTGTTGGCCAAATGTGCCCTCCTTGAAGGGTTTACAGTTATTAATGGGGGAACAGAGGATTTTGAGTAATCCGTTCCACATTTCTAGTACTTTCAACCCACCTTTGCATCCGTCCTTAAGCCTTTTTGAGCAACTATGTGACTTAGACATTCGTTTTTTACTCCATTCCAACTGACCAGTGCCTTTCAACATCAGCAAGGAGGAAAAAGATCTTTTGGACTTATTACGTTATTCCTCAGTTCGGGTTATGCAACCGGACAAAGGTGGCGGCCTGGTGGTCATGGAGGGAGATGATTACATCAATCGAATGGTATCCATTTTGGAATCCAAGGCTTATAAAGAAGTCTCAAGAAACGAGTTGAATGTCAACATAGCTCGAGTGAAGTCTTATTTTGAGGACTTGTTTATTAATGGGGTTATTGAAGTGGACGTTTTCAATTACATTTCTATTCCAAAACCCAGAATACCAGTTCTCTTTGGGAATCCAAAGATTCATAAATGTATCCAATACCCCCCTATGCGCCAATTGGTTAGAGCAAGGGGAAGTATTACGTATGCAGCAGCAAAAGTTGTTGATACAATATTGACGAAGTATGTATCCAGTGAGGCCCACATATGCAAGGATTCCTGGTCATTTTTGTGTAGGGTGGGTCAAATTCCATTCAGTGTTGAAAGTCTTTTTTTAACCATTGATGTGGTAGATTTATACTCTTCTATCCCACATGATGTGGCGGTGGAAAGGATTCAAGCAATAATGATGACCAAGCAAGCTCCAGCTAATGAAATTTTGATGATTTAGGGAATTGTTGGATATTGTTTTGACATGTAATTTCTTCTCCTTCAACAACCGATGGTATCAACAATTGGTTGGGGTGTCTATGGGGTCCCCTTGTGGGGCCAGTGTCGCCAATTTGGTGATGGCTTTTTGGGAGAAAGGGTATGCGTTCTCTAATTCTATAATCCAAGAAAAAGCTCTCTTATATATCCGATTTTTGGATGACATTTTTATCATCTTGAAGGGCAATGATGAATTGTCAGAATCTTTAGTTACAAGCTTTAACAGCTCTACTGAATTCCTCAAATTTACCTCAAATTCCTCTGAAGAGAGGATAGATTACCTTGATGTGGATTTGTATAAGAATATACCCCAGGGTTGCTACCTAGCTAAAATCCACCGAAAAACCACATTCTCCAATTCTTATTTGCATTTTAACAGTAACCATCCACTTCACCAGAAGCGATCAATAGTGAAGGGCCAGTTGGTGAGAGTGGCCAGGATGGTATCATGAGATGGTGATTTTTTGGATGAATGTCTTTTCATTCATGATCTTTTCTTGAATAAGGGTTACCCACGTGGCTTGGTGGCGGAATTATGCAACGAGGTTCGTTTGAAGAGAGAAAATGGGTTTTATCTCCCTATATTAAGTAATAACAATTCAGAATTATGCCTGGCTTATCCAAAAGCCCAGGTTGACAGCCTTTTTTCCTGTAGTTTCATCACTTCTTACGATGTCGATGCGGGTGAAATTGTGTCCATCATTAAGAAGAATTGGAGCTTTCTTGTGTCAGATAACGATATCTCTTCCCAGTTTGGCCAACTACCTAAAGTTGTTTTCAGGAGAGGCTTGAATCTTAAGAAGATTTTAGAAATTAGCACCCAGCCGTTCAATGCTAGATCAGGGATGTTCAAATGCAGCATGTGCAAATACTGCCAGTATATAACGGTGGGAACCTTCTTTATAATTAGAGACTTTAAGTTTTGCATCAGGGGGAGATTCTACTGCCAAAGTTCCCATGTGGTGTACTTAGCCAAGTGCACTTCATGTCCGTTTTTTTATATAGGGAAAACGGACCGGATATTGCAGGAGCACCTTTATGAACATTTGTATGCCATCAGGAGGGGGAAAATTGGACAATGCCCTGGCGAAACACATTAACTAATGTCCAGAGCATGAATTTAACTTTACAGTCATCGACCAGTTGGTTTCAAACAATAGGGGGGGGGGGATTAATCTTTGTTGCTTGAACTCAAGGAATTGGTATGGCAGCTACAATTGGATGCCTACCATTTTCCAGGTTTAAACAGTATGTTGTCCATTGCTAGCGTGCTGAAATGAGGAGTTTGAAAAGGTAGACGTTACCAGGCAGTGTGAATCGTAATCCTCCATAATAGTTTATAATTATTATGTATTATTTATTATTAGTATTTTTTAGTTAATTTTGATGGCATCGATCGGTTATGTACTTAAGTGAGTTGGTCAGCTTGATTTTTATTTCTTAAGGTAGCCTTTAGATAGTGCTTGTTGATGGTCTACGAGTTAGGAGCTTAGATATATCTCTCTCTATATATATATATATTTAGAATATTTTTTCAAGTATTTCTTCAGAGTTTTTGGTATCGTTATGGTTGGATGAAAATTTATTTGCACTGTGTCAGCCATTTACAATGTTTAAAATGCTTGTTTAAAATGTTTTTTGAGACAAATGCTGGTTAGTTAACTTTTTGTTTTAATTAAAATATTATTGTTATATTTTTTAAGATATTTTAGTGAAAGTATAATAGGGGCAATGTTTGAAGTTAATTTATAAGGTGAATTTAAATGTTTATGGTATGCAAAATTTCAGTGTTGATGTCATATTTTTGTATTTAAATCACTCTAGGAAGTGGCACGTTATTTTAAATTCTAACTTCTGGTGAAGTTGGCGAAGTGTTGCTGACGAAAAGCAGGATTGTTCTGTTGCCTAAAATAAATTTTTCAGTGGTTGATCGTATTTATGTGTTGTGAAGTGGATTTCTAATTATTTTAGCATTCTGGTGGATCGTTCATCTGGCTCACGTTCTTTTTCCTGGTTTGTTGTCGTTTTGGAGTTGTAGAGTGGTTTGTTTGTGTAGCAGCCATGTCGACGGCTACGCCAGAATCAATGCCACCCGTGGAAGCGGGAGACTTAACTTTGTTGATCGATTTGCTTACTCAAAAGGTGTAATCACTAGCACAACGAGTGGATGGAATTATCAGTTCATCACAACCCATGATGGGTGCCGGCCGGCTTACTTCAACAGAAACTCTCGAATCTGAGGCGGCCGGTTTTCAACAACCCCTGCTTGTTTTGGCAGAAGTCGAAGGAGTTAATCCCAGCGCGAACACTGGTCCCATTCACCCCAGGATTGGTGGGGCAGGGAAAGGAGTCTCATCCAACTTGGCCGAAATAGGTCAAAGTAATTGGGGGGGGGGGGGTTGCTTCATTTACCACGCCTGGATTACAGGAGCAAGACCGAAGTTGCATACACGTAGGTTTGAACCAGTGGTTAAACCACCTGTTCCCTTTCTACAATGCAGAGGGGAGCCTTGAGCCTGATTCCAGTACACCTGAAAGCATTGATCTCCCCAACAGATTGAATTTATTTGATTTGAAACTTATCAAGTTAAGAAAATTGCAGTTGGAGGTCGCATATTTCAGAGAATGCCAATGCTCCAACATTGTACCTAAGGGCCTTCGCTCGTGGCAGTACCCGACTGGGTTAGAAGAAGGCTCATCTTTCCATAAGGATTTGATCTCACTTTTTGATAAACATGGGGCTGAGCTTCTGAGTTTAATCAGCAAGCACTACCAGGAAGCAGCCAATTCATTAACAGAGGAATTATCTAAGTTGGATGATGGAATCAGGAATGATTCCAATTTCTCGAGGTACAGGCATGATTACAATAGAATTTTTACAAGCATTGACCAACAGTTAAATAAGATCACAGCCAACAAAGTTAAGAAGCTGCAGAGGGACATTAAAGCATACAAAGAAGGGGTGGCTTATCCAAACCCCCACAAATCTCAAGGCAATTACTTAAGGACACCAGTTATGGCTGGGGGAGATTGGATTGATATGAACCAGCCTAGATACAATTTGTCCCACCAAGATCAAGATGGTGTAACCCATGGGAACCTGGCTGCACAGAATCAGCCAAGTGCAAGTGATTGGGCAGGTACACAGGGTACACCTACTAATCTGTCTATAGGTACAGGGAGTTTAAATTTTCAGAACCCAGCCTCTCCAACCCAACAATCACCGGGCAGGAAGAACAGGTACAGAACCAGGAACAGGAGGAACTGAATGGGTTCGAGAACAGTCTCTCAACCAAAGGTTATACCCCAATGGAGATAGTTTTTAATACAAGAAAGGATTTTAAATTTTCAGTTATTCAAGTTTTCCTTTCCCCCAACCTTTAGTGGACCTCTTGGCTAAGGGGTTATCCTTTGTGCCTTCACAGAGGGCACATTTGGCCAACACCATCATTGATTTAAAACTCTTTGTGAGAAAACTCAATTTACAGTTATTAATGGGGGAACAGAGGATTTTGAATAATCCGTTCCACATTTCTAGTACTTTCAACCCACCTTTGCATCTGTCCTTAAGCCTTTTTGAGCAGCTATGTGACTTAGACATTCGTTTTTTACTCCATTCCAACCGACCAGTGCCTTTTAACATCAGCAAGGAGGAAAAAGACCTTTTGGACTTATTACGTTATTCCTCAGTTCGGGTTATGCAACCGGACAAAGGTGGCGGCCTGGTGGTCATGGAGAGAGATGATTACATCAATCGAATGGTATCCATTTTGGAATCCAAGGCTTATAAAGAAGTCTCAAGAAACGAGCTGAATGTCAACATAGCTCGAGTGAAGTCTTATTTTGAGGACTTGTTTATTAATGGGGTTATTTATGTGGACATTTTCAATTACATTTCTATTCCGAACCCCAGAATACCAGTTCTCTTTGGGAATCCGACGATTCATAAATGTATCCAAAACCCCCCCTATGCGCCAATTGGTTAGCGCAAGGGGAAGTATTACGTATGCAGCTGCAAAAGTTGTTGATACAATATTGAAGAAGTATGTATCCAGTGAGGCCCACATATGTAAGGATTCCTGGTCATTTTTGTCTAGGGTGGGTCAAATTCCATTCAGTGTTGACAGTCTTTTTTTAACCATCGATGTGGTAGATTTATACTCTTCTATCCCACATGATGTGGCGGTGGAATGGATTCAAGCAATAATGATGTCCAAGCAAGCTACAGCTAATGAAATTTTGATGATTAGAGAATTGTTGGATATCATTTTGACATGTAATTTCTTCTCCTTCAACAACCGATGGCATCAACAATTGGTTGGGGTGCCTATGGGGTCCCCTTGCGGGGCCAGTGTCGCCAATTTGGTGATGGCTTTTTGGGAGAAAGAGTTTGCGTTCTCTAATTCTATAATCCAAGGAAATGCTCTCTTATATACCCGATTTTTGGACGACATTTTTATCATCTTGAAGGGCAATGGTGAATTGGCAGAATCTTTAGTTACAAGCTTTAACAGCTCTACTGAATTCTTCAAATTTACCTCAAATTCCTCTGAAGAGAGGATAGCTTACCTTGATGTAGCTTTGTATAAGAATATACCCCAGGGTTGCTACCTAGCTAAAATCCACCGAAAAACCACATTCTCCACTTCTTATTTGCATTTTAACAGTAACCATCCACTTCACCTGAAGCGATCAATAGTGAAGGGCCAGTTGGTGAGAGCGGCCAGGATGGTATCACGAGATGGTGATTTTTTGGATGAATGTCTTTTCATTCATGATCTTTTCTTGAATAGGGGTTACCCACGTGGCTTGGTGGCGGAATTATGCAACGTGGTTCATTTGAAGAGAGAAAATGGGTTTTATCTCCCTATATTAGAGACTTTAAGTTTTACATCAGGGGGAGATTCAACTGCCAAAGTTCCCATGTGGTGTACTTAGCCAAGTGCACTTCATGTCCGTTTTTTTATATAGGGAAAACGGACCGGAGATTGCAGGAGAGTCTTTATGAACATTTGTATGCCATCAGGACGGTAAAATTGGACAATGCCCTGGCCAAACACATTAACGAATGTCCAGAGCATGAATTTAACTTTACAGTCATTGACCAGTTGGTTTCAAACAATAGGGGGGCCCTGAATCTTTGTTGCGTGAACTCAAGGAATTGGTATGGCAGCTACAATTGGATGCCTACCATTTTCCAGGTTTAAACAGTATGTTGTCCATTGCTAGCATGCTGAAATTGAGGAGTTTAAAAAGGTAGACATTACCAGGCAGTGTGAATCGTAATCCTCCATAATAGTTTATAATTATTATGTATTATTTATTATTAGTATTTTTTAGTTAATTTTGATGGCATCGATCAGTTATGTACTTAAGTGAGTTGGTCAGCTTGATTTTTATTTCTTAAGGTAGCCTTTAGATAGTGCTTGTTGATGGTCTATGAGTTAGGAGCTTAGATATATATATATATATATATATATATATATATATATATATATATATATATATTTTTTTTTTAGAACATTTTTTCGAATATTTCTTCAGAGTTTTTGGTATCATTATGGTAGGATGAGTGTATATTTGCACTGTGTCAGCCATTTACAATGTTTAAAATGTTTTTTGAGACAAATGCTGGTTAGTTAACTTTTTGTTTTAATTAAAATATTATTATTTTTATAATTTTTAAGATATTTTAGTGAAAGTATAATAGGGGCAATGTTAAAGTTAATTTATAAGGTGATTTTAAATGTTTATGGTATGCAAAGTTTCAGTGCTGACGTCATATTTTTGTATTTAAATCACTCTAGGAAGTGGCACGTTATTTTAAATTCTAACTTCTAACTTCTAAGTTTCAGTGTTGACGTCATATTTTTGTATTTAAATCACTCTAGGAAGTGGCACATTATTTTAAATTCTAACTTCTGATGAAGTTGGCGAAGTGTCGCTGACGAAAAGCAGGATTGTTCTGTCGCTTAAAATAAATTTTTCAGTGGTTGATCGTATTTACGTGTTGTGAAGTGGATTTCTAATTATTTTAGCATTCTGGTGGATCGTTCATCTGGCTCACATTCTTTTTCCTGGTTTGTTGTCATTTTGAAGTTGTAGAACTCACAGAGGCATACAGAGCTGCAGCTGAACATGCATGTGTATCGCATTTATTACGATTAAATAGTTGTCTTTGCAAATCTACATGACACTGACATCACTGACATGTTTGTGTCACACACATTTGACACTCAATGGTGATTGGATATTATCACCATATATGTGTGTGTGTCACCTGATTACATTGCTCATACTCCCTGTGGATGCTGTCTTGATGTGGGCATGTCTGTTTGCCTGTACTGGTGTTCTTACCTATCAGCACATGGCTGGATGTGTCCACATTAATGCAGTCGACCTTGATGCTGTGTATATGTCACATATAAAGACTTACAGTGCCTTAACAGACATGACCTGTGACCCTGCAGACTTGCTCACTGAATGTTTTACATGTATGTGTTTTGCCATATACATCTACACGGCACTGTACAGCAGTTCATCATCCTGCTATGTATCACCTGTGTTGCACATGTGATACACATGGGACACTGGCTAGCCATATGCTATTTGCAGGGATGGATATCAACTATAGCATGTACAGTCAAAGTCAACTAGTAGGCTATATGCCCTGGGCCATGTATGCATCTAGGATGAAAGGTTTCCTAGCTATTGCCGACAGGTGGGTCTCTGGGGCCAGGTGGAGCAGTGCCACATAACTGATCCACAGGGTTAATGATACATTTACCATGCGGTCACCACACCATGTCTGAGAGGGGAGCAATGTGCAGCTTTGCTGGACAGGGATGCATAGTATTGTAGGACTACGTAAAGTGTATGGGACAAGGATCTGTCCAGCATGTGGTGATCCTAGTACTAGGAAGGTGGATGTCCATGAAGTATGCGTTTGAGATCAGGATGTGTACGTGTAGCATGTCCAACATCACTGGGTTGGACATGGCTTTATTCAGGGTAGGCATCATGCTACATAGTGGAGATGGGGATTGGGAAGGCTGGCATAGGCCATCTGAACATGGCCAATACCCCTTAAAGGAAATATGTGATCTGATATGGGTCACTTGAGTGTTGAGTATGGCTGGACAATGATCTTTATATTCATGGATGGCACCCTGTCATGATTAGGGTTACCACATATGACTACCTGACAGGTGTGGTGACGTAACTATCACAGGAAAGGCAACTTCCCAGCTGCATCCCTTATACACAGTGTCCATTATGTTGACCACTGCCTAGTGGTAGTTCATGGGTACAGGGTTATTAACATAGGGGTGACAATGCAATATGTAGCTGTCAGATTGTGCCCATATGTCACACACCTCACCCACATAGCCCCTTCTGTATGTTGTCCACAACACTCTGAGTCAGCTATTGCTCCTAGGTCATAGTCATTTGCATACTTCAATAGGCAGATGCCTTCTGTTAGTCTGTGTGGTATAGACTACAATGAGGGGGAGTACAATGAATTAACCCTGCCTTACTTTAGCTGGAACTGGTGTGATGTGCATGTATTATCCAGACACCTTCTGTAGTGTTGGTTCTGCCAGCAGTCCCATTTCAAAACACTCCTGTGACATAGGAATGTACATCTAGTATACTGAGTGTAGGTGGAACACAGCATGGGTGATGATGTCCTATGACCTGGCAAGGTTATGATATGCAGTGTGAAATCAACCTTACTGTCATCTACATCTGTACTGCTGACATCAAATAATTTGATCAAGGTTCATGGCATTTCAGACCAGACTCAGCAGGGTAGTAGTGCAGTCCCATTATCAGTGGTGTCTCCCCCTTTGTGGGTTGTGATACCTGTTGGTGTGCACCATTCAGTGTGTACACAGCCTGACATGAAGCTATGTTTTACATGATGTGTATGTGGAGAACAACTTGTTTTGCCATATGTGTATGATACAACCTGGGATGTGGACAGGTCCCATGCAGCCTGAGTGCAGCTTGTACCTGCATAGTTGTGGTTACAGGGGCTCTGTAGTGTACATGGATATATGATTATGTACTTGTTGGGAGGGGGGCAGTGTGTTTATGTTATCCAAGACCCTATCTGGATTGCTTATTCATGCTCAGCACTTGTTCAGAACTTGTAAGCACTACGTAAGCTACTAATTACTGTAGCACTCAATCTTCCTTATTACTTAGAGTTAAACAGTTTTTGTATGTACTTTTCTCACTTGCTTAGAGCAAAACAGCTCTTGTACTCACTTTCTTCACTTATCTAGGAGGAAAATAGTTTTATATTCAGGCATGTCCAAGGGTCAGGTCCCAGTGTTCTCTCCTGTCTATCTGATGAATCTGGACATCTTGAGGCAATGTAGACATTGCCTCATGTACACAGACAACCCTCTCCGCCTAACACCCAACACTACAACCTGTGAGAGATGCACTTATCTAGCCAAACTGGAGGTAAAGCTCTCTCCAACAAAGACTGATCCTGACAGTCATGTGGAGAAGGTGAACATTTGCACCACACTACACTCATCACATAGTCTCACTAAATCTACACCACCATAATCAACAGATAGTAGCACAAAAACATTTGTGGAGGCTCTCAATAATAAACTGTCTAAGCAACAGAGACCTCCAAAGTGGAAACGCAGGCAGCCTCCATCACCCAACGGCACATAGCCCACAGAGTCAGTGTGCCACTCAACCACAGCCAATAAGGCAAATCAACATACTCAACACACTAGTCATAGGTGACTCTATAGTCAGGCACACTGATGTCCCACTCACCAGGCTAAACAAGAAGAAGGTTACTGTCATCTGCCTGTCGTGTACCAGGATCCACCACATAACCCACGCACTCAGGTCACTCCACAACAAGTACAAATATGACTCTGTCATTGTCCATGTTGGTGTGAATGACCTGAGACGTACCTCCTTGGACTACATGAAAAGAGACATGGAAGAGCTCTCCGATCTTGTAGCCCAGGCAGGTATGACCCTAGTCCTGAGTAGCATTCTGCCATCACCCAGAATGATACCGCAGTACGAGGACAAAATGATTGACTTCAACAATTGGCTAAGCTTCTGGTGTCATTCTAAGGGGATCCAGTATCTGTTTGCTTGGGATGACATGGTCGACAGACCACGATGCTTTGCCACAGATGGCCTGAACCTGTCGCCCCTGGGATTCTGGATACTGGCTAAGGCTCTTGCTGCCCCTATAGTGCCTTCTTTAGGCAAGGTTCAAATAACATATTCACCACCATAACAGGAACAGGCAAGCACAAACTGAGGGTAATGCTACGCAATGCTGGAAGTCTAAATCTCAAAATGCACTCACTCGGGACACTCCTTGTAATGGAGAACATCAATATCTGTGCAGTGACTGGGACCTGGTTCAAGGCTCCAGAGAGCACCCCTGCACTACCAGGCTATAACTCATAGCACACTTTTTGGCCATGTAACCTGGACTGGAACACCCAAGACAGAGGTGTGTCCATATTCATTAAGGATATCCACCCCTCCAGGCTAGTTGCTTAACACAATGCATCCGAGGTTATTCAAGTGCAACTACCTCTGGGCTAAACTGCAATCCAAATTCTAGCTTACAACAGATCCTCCACCATGCCCCAAGATTCCCACGCCTCTTTTCTTGATGTACTGGAAATTATTAGGGTTCAACCAAACACCCTACTAATGGGCGACTTCACCTACTCCACCATTAACTGGGAAAACTACTCGTATACGAACTCATTAGCTCAATGCTTTCTGGAATTCATAAACTCCAATGCCCTGGATCAACTTATCCACACACCCACCAGGGGCAACAATATCCTAGACCTAGGCATTACCAACATGAAGTCAACTCCTCGTTGGTCCGATCCGACCATAAGCTAAACACCCTTGATATCCACATCCTGCCCCCACCCCCCATTAAGGAAACCACAGTATAATATTTCTAGAAAGCCAACTTCATGCTTCTTAAGACAGAAGTGGTGAACTTCATGACACCAATGCAGATGGACAATACAGTTACAACTGCTGAATCCTACACAAATGCACTCTGTAAGCACTTACACGAGTGCATGGATCGTGCTATCCCAAACAGAACCAAGACGCTATACTCCTAATTAAGGAAGCTAATCTTGTGGTCCCCTGCCATAAACAAACTGTACAACAGAAGGAAGACACTGTTGCAAAAGAGAGTACAATCCCATGCGTGGAGGAGCTCCCTGGTCAGCTTCAGTAAGAAGCTGAGATCCCTTATAAGATCCTCCAAAGCTAGCTATGGAAACAATATCGCCACTAATTACAAGGACAACCACAAACCATTCTATAGCTATGTCAAATATCTCGATGTCAACACCCAGATCTGCTCTGAGTTACAGCACAAAGGCACGAGCATTACAGAACCAACTGATATTGCCAACATCCTGGCAGATAGGTTCAGTGCTACCTTCCCCCCCTTTCACCCCTAAAGGGCCCATATCTATACAGGAAGAATGCAGAGTTCCTGTAATCACAACTACGCAGGTAAAAGCTGCACACTCTAAACCCAATATTACAGCATCCATGGGACCGGATAACATCCCAGGTTGTGTTTTACACGAACTTCAGAATGAACTGGCTCCCCACCTACACACCATGTTCAATAATAGCCTCACATCAGGCTTTGTGCCCTCTGAATGGTGCACAGCAACAGTTATCCCACTCCACAAAGGTGGCGCCACAATGGACTACAGGACCTTTTGCCTTATAGGCCTGACTAGCCTGGTCTGCAAGGCTATGGAGCACATCATCATGGATCTCAGTCACAGAGACATTGGGTACCTCCAAACCTTTGACCCCTCCCAGTTTTGCTTTGTTAAGGGCAGACCATGCCTCCTAAACCTGGTGGACTTCTTTGAGACAGTTACCAAGGCATTAGATGAGGGTAAGGAGGTCCACACAGCCTACCTTGATCTCTCAAAGGCTTTCAACACCATTCCCCATTCTGGTATTATCAACATATCCATCCACCTGAACATTAACCCCTACGTCATGAGATGGTTTGCAAAGTGGCTCACGGACAGAACCCACACAGTGGGAGTTGCATACCGTAGGTCCGACTGTAAACCAGTTACAAGTGACATCCCCCAGGGCTCAGTCCTAGGACCCCTCATGTTGGGTATATACTTCTCTGAGGCACAGGCAATCCCAGGAGGGCTTTGGCTGAAAAGGTTTGCAAACAATTGCAAACTAGGGGCCATAATTGTTTCCCCAGCTGATACAGACACCCTCTGGAAGGGTTGCACTGAGACGGATATTTGGTGTCAATATCCTGGCCTCAAGCTGAATGCCAAAAAGTGCATAGTCATCCCCTTTGGATAAAACAAATTACCCATGGACTACCACATAGGTGCTAGTCCCCTACATACAGAAAAGGTAATAAGGGATCTGAGAACCCAAGTAGATAGAATCTCTCCTTTGATATCCATAATGCCAAGGTGGTTAAAATATCCTTCTACGTGGCCCCCCCAATCTCTAATGGGTTCTCATCCAGAACAAAGGAGGCCATTGTGCCTGTCTACGCATGACTTATTAGACCCATTAAAGGATACAACTCCCCATTTGGGATGCACCTTACAAGACAACTGCAACAGCTTGGAAGACCACAACAGTACCACACCAAGAGGATTACTGACCTCAAGCAGATGACCTATGCAGCCCAACTAAAGAAACTCCAGCTGTACTCGGTTGCATATCGCGTGCTCACAGGTGATCTCTGCTTGACATACAAGGCCCATGTCCAACCCAATATTGCTGGATATGCTCCACCTAAACAAAAGCCCCTGAGAGCCACATGCTCTTGGGATATACACCTAACCACAATGATGACTAGGATGTGCTGGACGGATAGATTCCTGACCCGGAGACTCCCCATGCTTTGGAACATGATTCCAATGTACATCAGGCAGGACCCCTCACTAGCACTCTTCAAGAGAAACCTTGACGGGTGGATGGGAGACAGACATGTACCCCGGGGATCACTGCAATGGCTCTGCTGGACAGAGGCACAGGGAACTAATGGCTTTGCCATTCAGATGCACAGGGAACTAACCTAAGGGGGTGGCGGAAGCCAACACACTCTAGCTAGGCATATAAATACCCTTGGGCAGACAGCCTAGTATCAACAAGTGCAGACACAAACCAGGAACCAACAAGTCCAAAGCCACAGGACCTGAATCTCTTATCTCCAGAAAACGTGATTCCAACCCAATTTGGTTAAAAACGACACCTTTATTCACACATTGTCGAAATCACAAAGATAAAAATAAACCACCAACAATAAACCAAGCACTTTCGCTCGGTTATTACTGAGCTTCTTCAGAGTAAAAATGTTTATAATGTGGTTAACCATATTAAATACTGGATACAAAGTCACATGACATGCCCTCCCTCCTCCAATGAACTACCCCTAATCAATGTTTAAAAACATAGTGCATGTAATATGCCATATAAATATTTAGTAAAACCTCTAAGACCCAAAAACCAGAATACAGTCCCAACAGTATCAAAAAATGCATATAGAAAATGTATGCTGTATGACAAAGCGTATAAAAATATGTATAAAAATATAATAATGATTTATATAAAAAGTTGGTAATAGAAACCAAATAGGTATATAAGTGTGTGTAACACAGGTAAGTATAAATACAGATAAAAATGTGTATACACAATCCCCCTCATTATAAGATGTATCAGAAAGTTACCTGACCAAGACAAAAAATTGTGTAAAGATGTGTAAAAATACATACAATACCAATCTGCTTAATAATGAAGTTAAATACCTCTTGGGAACCCCATTATAATCGTGCCCTTCTTAATTTGAGCACACTATTTATGTTCAAGGCATCATATGACCCCCCCACACACCCACACCTTAAGATATTTGAAGAAATGGTAGAGAAGGAAATTAGAAAAATTGGTAAAAAGAAGAAAGACATATGCCCTTTAAATCTGTCATGAAGAATTTCAGTTGATTGAAAATTTAAAGCAGGAGAAATGTCGGGTGGTGAAACCTGATAAGGGAGGCGGTGTAGTGCTGATGTACCACTTAGATTATGACTTTACTTTACAGGGGATGTTGCAGGATGTTGAACAATATGAACTAGTGTCCTTAAATGAAATTAATCTAGCTCATTCAAAAATCAGCTACTACTTATACAACCACCTTTTGCAGGGCACAATTAATGAACAGCTATATAACTATTTTCATGTTACGAAGCCAAAGGTACCAATAATATCTGGTATCCCGAAGACTCATAAAGGTTTGGCCCCTCTCAGATTTAGACCTATTGTTTCTGGGGCAGGTAGTATTACGGAGCCCCTTGCCAAATTTATAGATCATGTAGCTAAAAAAGTTTTAACACCGATTGTGCACATTTGCAACGACTCCTGGCATTTTTTAAAAGTCATTAACCGGCAAATGTTTAATCCAGACCTCTGTATGGTAACTATTTACATTACAGACTTGTTTCTGAGTATTCCAGACATGGTAAGGCTTGAATGGTTCAGGCAAGTGCTCACTTTTGATGGCACGCTGGGTAGTAGTGTTATTAACCTGGTGGTAGATTTAATGGACACAGTTTTGACAAATAATTTTATTTATTTTAATGGAGAGTTTTACCACCAAAAGAAAGGTGTGGCGATGGGAGCATGTTGTGCTTCACTTTATGCCAACTGTGTACTCTGTCACTGGGAGCAGCAATTTGTTTTTAACACACCATGGAAAAAGTTTATAACACACTACACCAGATACATGGATGATATCTGCCTATTATGGAGTGGTTCTAATGACGACTTGAGCAGGTTTTTAGATTACATTAATGGAAGTACTGAGTTTTTAAGATTCACTCATAGTATTGACCAAGACATTTTACACTATTTGGACGTAACATTAATTAAAGATTATGTAAATAGTTGTTTCCAATCTAAACTTTTCAGAAAGACTACCTTTTCCAATGCATACCTCCACTTTAATAGTGGGCACCCTTTCTACCAGAAGAAAGGGATAGTTAAGGGCCAGATGATTAGGGCCTCAAGAATGTGTAGTACTTTGCAATATTTTTTAGAAGAAGTTAACACACTCAGTGCTCTATTTAAAGAGAAAGGATACCCAGCCAACTTGATTGACGAGTTGACCAAAGAAGTAATTGAAAAAAGGGAATCCAGGTACTACCCCTTATTAGGAACTGGGATAGTTAATACAGAGACGGTGACAAATAACAACCTTTTAAGATTTAAAAACAGTTTCACATACACATATTCCTCTAACTCTCAAATAATAGAACAGGCCATTTTAAAATACTGGCCTATAATATCAGTAAATGATGATATAAAACAGTTCATCCCCTTGGTGCTGAGTTTTGTTAGAAAAAGAGGAATGAATTTAAAGGAGTTTTTTGAGAAAAGTAAAGCTACAAACAGTGAACCTTGTAGGACGAAGACGGGTACCCATAAATGTGGTTCATGTAACCAATGTATTTTTATGTTGAACCAGGATGTTATCTCCATCCCTTCTAGAAAATTTAAATACAACTGTGCAACTAAAGGAGTTGTATATCTAGGAGTCTGCCTACACTGTTACAGTTTTTATGTAGGCAAGACAGAAAGACATTTTAGAAAAAGAGTTTATGAACATCAATACGATATCAGCAAAGGTAGAGAGACCAACGCCTTTTTTAAGCATTCCCAAGTATGTGAAAATATGCAACTTAAGTTTACCATTTTAGAGCAAGTGAACCCTGATCCACGAGGGGGCAATTGGGAAGCCAGGTTGGAGTACCGGGAATTGTTTTGGCAGCTCAGATTGGATGCAGTTAGTCCACCAGGCATGAATGATGCCTTGAACATAAATAGTGTGCTCAAATTAAGAAGGGCACGATTATAATGGGGTTCCCAAGAGGTATTTAACTTCATTATTAAGCGGATTGGTATTGTATGTATTTTTACACATCTTTACACAATTTTTTGTCTTGTTCAGGTAACTTTCTGATACATCTTATAATGAGGGGGACTGTGTATACACATTTTTATGTGTATTTATACTTACCTGTGTTACACACACTTATATACCTATTTGGTTTCTATTACCAACTTTTTATATAAATCATTATTATATTTTTATATGCTTTGTCATACAGCATACATTTTCTATATGCATTTTTTGATACTGTTGGGAGTGTATTCTGGTTTTTGGGTCTTAGAGGTTTTATTAAATATTTATATGGCATATTACATGCACTATGTTTTTAAACATTGATTAGGGGTAGTTCATTGGAGGAGGGAGGGCATGTCATGTGACTTTGTATCCAGTATTTAACATGGTTAACCACATTATAAACATTTATACTCTGAAGAAGCTCGGTAATAACCGAGCGAAAGCGCTTGGTTTATTGTTGGTGGTTTATTTTTATCTTTGTGATTTCAACAACGTGTGAATAAAGGTGTCGTTTTTAACCTAATTGGGTTGGAATCACGTTTTATGGAGATAAGAGATTCAGGTCCTGTGGCTTCAGACAGCCTAGTACCTATCTTTGATATTATTACATGTCTTATGTGCATGGATAGTTAACTAGCTCTTCCATTTTACTTTGCTATCATGCTGATAAACTGTCGGGTGACTACAAGTCATATGTATCCTGTTATTGTGTATTATAAATGCCAATAGACATAACTAATATTTGCCTAACATAACAGTAATGCTATGTAAATTGTAATACATATCTGCCTATAATACTGTACATTACACAGTTATTGGTACAACATCCCACAATGCAAATCATAATTGCACAGTAGGCCAACCTTTGACATGTTATTCTCAGTAATACACCCCTACATATGCCTACTGTTACAATATATCAACATATACTATCCCCTGTTATAGCACGTACTTGTTGGACCAACCCTGCCACTGACAGCGGCTGGTGAGGAATTGTTGGGTTCAAAGCCCCTATATAGCATCCCTTGTGGTGTATGCAGTGTTTGCCTTGTGACCCACAGCAGTACATATATAAACACTACAAGTGTTACTATGCTCAACAATACATCACTACAAGATAACTGTTTCCATTATATGCATTGCATACACTTTAAATATTACAGAACAGGTACTACATACACAGACATACTGAGTGTTCTACATACCTTATTAGTAACCCGAGGTGTCGTTGACTGTTATTTCAATCTTTTTCAGTTTGTGTTTCAATCTTCTTTGTAATGTTCTGCTGGTATATACAGATGGTTTGAACATGCGATAAGCCATCCTTTTATAGTTAAATATCGGTAACATGTGCTATCCTGACCACCAATTGGTGTTCCAAAGTAGTTAATTAGATGCACATCAGCTGTGTAGCTACTTCATTAGCCAATACCATGGCAACAGTGGTGTATAACTGAGTACTCCATTTGGGCGTTGTCCCTTTGCCTTACTTTCAAGAAAGACGGTCTGGATGTGTTGTTTGTGATGTATTTCAACAGCTATATGGAGACAGACAGAGATATATTAGCTTCATGACTCCCGTGGATTGTGTGTAATGGCTAGAAGATGTTCTACATGTGAGTATAGCAGTTATATTTCAGAACATTGCTACTTATGCAGGGTTTGTTTGTACCTGGTACTTCTGCAGATGTTTCAGTCTGGCAAGGATGTTTGGGCATGGCTATGCATGAAATGTTAGGTGGTTTACAGTGTGCTCACCAGACATCTTTGGTTAGGTGTACGTGTATCATACTGTGCTGTTATTCAGTAATTGGTAACACTTTCCAGTGTACACACAACCCTCTGAAATGCGATTAGTGCAAACAAACCCTGTAACATTAGCAGCTGTTCCATTGTATAACAGCAACTATTTCACATAGGGCCATGTTAGTGTGTCTCTGACAAGGTATGTTAATCTGCAGATGTTGTACAGTGAGTGAATGATTTGTGATGTTATTACAGTTTGTATTGTAATTTGTTTGGGTGTGGGGGAGATGTTGGTGGGTGTACATAGCAGATTCAGGTGTGTAGGAACTGCTTTTATACATAATCGATATGTGCGTGAGGGTTCCTTCCCTATTTGAACACCTATCCTTTAGTGGACTAATACTATGGTAATTGCAGGCTGATTCATTAAGGCACTGTTAATTGGTTCCTGTATAGCATGCAGGTGATGTTAGTCCTTGAATCCTTTCGGCAATACATCGGAATGTAATAAAGTGTTGCTACATGAAAGCTGTGTATTTCTGTCATAGGTATTTGCAGCCATTGGAGTTGTGTTGGTGACTGACCCTCTTTGGCTAGGGTTGCCACCTTTTCAAATGGCCATAGTGGGACATTTTCGGGACACAAATCAGATTTTACAATCCGACACAAACCCACGGTCAGTACAAAGGATAGAACTTTCCTTTGTTGCCTAAATATAAGCTTATTCTTGTAGCAGTTCAGTTGCTTATCCTGTTTCTTGTAACATGTAGGTATTTTAGATACAGAAATATAACTATTGTAGGCAATTATTACGTTCCATATGGGACATAATTATGTCCTACAATCTCAGGACATTTGCTACGTTTAATATTTTTGGTCAGGACACAACCGCCCAAAGAGGGAGTGTCCTCCACAAAGTGGGACAGGTGGTAACCCTATCTTTGGCTCATGTCCATAGCACATATATGTAATAGTGTATAGGCATATACTCTCCATATCCTTTGTTCATAAAGTTTGGTCGTGGCAGAATGTGTGATTGCTATGGTCCATGTTATACTCATATATGAACACTTCAACTGCTGTATATGGGATACCTACGGAATCCCGAACGCACACATTTCCGACGCCCACAGTTCCGGGCCCAGACTCCCATACCCCACATTACCGACAGCGACAGACAAACTTGCGAAAGTAACACAAACATGGAACACACACACGCACACACAGACACACTGCTACCCACCACATCCAAACAAACCATCCTACACTAAGTATGAGCAGGTGGACAAGCCCCACTACACCCCCCCATGTGGGTGGCTGCACCCCCCACACCCCACTACTTTAATATTCTACCTCCGAGATTGTACAAACAGATGGACAAAGCAAACTCACACCCACACATTACAGTCCCCCAGGAACACACACCACACTCAGAACACACACTTACACACACTACAGCCCTCAGAAACACACTTACACACAGTAACCTACCTGAACGGCAACACTAGAAGCACTGACTAAATGTCCCTTAACATTGGGATTTTAAACCTCGCGCTTCTGGTGTTTCAGTACTGTGGTCTTTTGGTTTTTATGCCTCATGATTACGCTCGTCGGTATGTCAAGCATTCGGTATTTTGTAGGTATCCCATTTATATGTACCTCCATGGTTATGTAGATGTTGTTAACCTATCTATATATCTACATATATATGTTTATCCTCATATATCGACATATATATCTCTCTCTCTCCCTCTCTCTCTCTCTATATATATATATGTTGATATATATATATATATATATATATATATATATATATATATATATATATATATATATATGTAGAGCATATATTTTTCATTGGGTACATGGCGGTTTGTCCTATTTCCACATATTCCTCCCTTTTGTGTTTTAACCTGTCAGAATACACAACTGCCATTGGTACATCTCAGGTAGCTTAGTGGTAGGTTATTGTGAAGATTGAGTACATGGTTGTGTGTTCTAATCCTGGCAGTGGTCATTTTACCTCTCAGAGCAAGAACTGGTAGTGCAAGGGTGATTAATGCACATTTCAGTGGTTGTGTGTTCCAAATGTTTATTATTTTGTGGAATACTACCTATATATGCAAGCTGTGGTTAAGGTATACTATGTAACATGTAAATCATCTCTGACTTTATTGGGATTTGAACCAGGATTGCACAGATATTATGCAAATGCTGTAGCCATTACACTATTGACATTAACGTTCCTTCTGCCTATTTCCTATGTCCATGAATCCTATGTGTAAGCTTGGCTACACAACAGGCGGAGCCACCCACATGCAGTGAGCTTCTCGAAATACCGACATGACACATGAATTGAGACACTATACATTAACATCCTAACTACATTTGGCATAGCCACTCACTGACACACGTCAGGGGAAACCTCGATGTGTGACTGGCCAACAGTATATACACCCCCGGGATCATGTATCCCAAACACATACAGCCAGGGTGTGGGGGAGCCACTCCAGTTTTACAGCTGCAAGACCTGTCGGGGAAATTGAATGCTGTTGGTTTGTCATGTTAACATGCCCTTTTGAGATCAGTATGTGCCCCTATCCCCCTGCAGCACCCCAGTCTTCAACAGCTTCCAGCAACTCTGCCTGGAATCACTTCATTGGCTATGCTTGACAGAGGCTCAGTTACTTCATCAGTGGTGCAGGTAAAGCCACCACACTGTAGCAATGCTTCTAAATGCCCTTGGGCAGATAGCCTACTACCTATCTGTGAACCTCTACAGTGCAGGCCATCTCCAACATCATATGTGATTATACAGAGTTTTCTGATCACAATATACAGTGTAAATTCACCATGTAGTCAGACAACAGTTAAGTACAGCAATAGCATACAGACTACTGATACATAATCACACCAAAAGCCTATCTTGGAAGCTAGTGGACATGTATAGGTTTCAGGCTTTGTATTACTTACCAGTAGGTTACCTACAGGAAAGATGGGACACAAGCACAGATGGGATACATGCCTGCAACAATGCCATACCAACTTGCATGTGTCAGCCTAAGGCTTTGGAATGCTGGGGAAGGCTATTGGCGCCCCCATGCTGCCATTTTTAGGCAGGCCTCAGAGGTGAATCTCACCTCCATGAACTGCACAATAGCGGAACCAATGGGGGTTAGGCTGCTCAACACCGGGGTAGTACTCACAACATGCACGCACTCACAGCACCTCTCAGTATGGACAACATCTACATCTGTTCTGTGACTGGGACCTGTATAAGGCTCCTGTGAGCACACCGGCACTACCAGACTACAACCCATAATACACATTTCAGCCACTGTACATGGACTGGCACAGACATGGAGGGGGTGTATCCATATTCATCAGGGATACCTAAACCTCCAGGTTAGTGGGGCAGCATGATACCTCTGTGATCATCCATGTGCAGCTAACATCAGCCACGACTACAGTGCAAACTGTGAGCTGCTACAGATAATCCTCCATGACCCAGAAGCACCACTACAACTATCTGGAGACAGTGGTAAACATGACAGTCCTACCAGACACCCTGTTATTGGTCAATGTTGGCTACCATACACTTAACTGGATAACATACTCGAGTATTCACTTCCAGGCCCAGCACTTCCTGGGATTTATCACCTCATATAGCCTGTATCAGATGGTAGATGAACTAACGAGAGGTAAAACATACTTGAAGTGGTAATCACTGACATGTGCAACAGGTGCACTACAGCAGAGGTAAACCGGTCACTGTTTAGATCTGACCATGAACTATTCACTGATGATTTCTACTCCCAACCATCTCTCCCACCCAAAGAACACACAATGAATACCTTTCCTACAGCTAAATTCACAGTACTAATGACAGAGGTTGGAGGGTTCACAGCCCCCATGCTCAGGGATGACACTGCTCAAGATACGGATAGAATTACGAATGCAATCTATAAGAACCTACAAAGATGTATGGGTCAGGCCATCAATGGTAAACCAGGACTCGCTGAACCCCTGCATTATACAGGCTATACAACAGAAGTAGGACAGCAGTCCAGAACAACAGCAAATCCCAAGACATGCAGACGTCCGTGACCAGTAATAGCAAGATACTTATGTTACTCATGTAATCATCCAAGGCTGACATCCACAGGTAAATAGGCATGGATTCGGAATATGACCGCAAAGGCTTCTTGGCTATGTCAAGGATGTAAGCAGTAACACACAGATTTACACTGTGCTGGTGCAATATTGCATTGAATATACTGACCCTACTGATATCACCAACACACTTGATGATACATTCGGAGCAAGCTTCACCCCCTACTGGGCCCACAACAATACCCAAAATGTACAGTATCCCAAACATCTGAGAAATACAGGTGGTAATAGCCCTTTCAAATGGCATGACAGAGCGTCAATGGAGGCAGATGGCGTCCCAGACTGCATCCTGCAGACACTATAAGACAAAGTGACCCCCCGCCTAATATAGCAATTCAGCATCAGCCTCTACACAGGCTACATGGCCATTCACTGGTGCATGGCAACAGCTATTACACTCCGCCAAGGTGGTGATACAACTGACCATGGTAACTACTACCCCATAGGACTGAGTAGCCTGATGTGCACTGCTATGGAGTGCATCCTCATGGTACTCATTAACATAGACAATGGTAACCTCCAGACACTTGACCCAACCCAGGTCACCTTGATTGAGTGCAGATCATGCCTACTGAACCAGTTTGACATCTTACAGCCACCTAGACTTTAGGTGTGGGATGTGGTAGTTCACACATACTACCTGGACCTCGTCAAGGGTTTTGACACCATTCCGCACTCAGGTATTATTTCTACACTCACCAGCCAGTACATACACCCATACATCACAGGTTGGTTTGCCAACAGGCTAACACACACAACCCACATGGTAAGCCTAGCAGCCTCCAGGTCCAACTCTTGACCAGTCACAGATCGCATCCCACAGGACTCAGTCCTGGTACCCCTACTGTTTCCCATATACTTCTCAGAGGTATGGGCTAACACAGGTGGACTACAGCAGGCTGTGTTTGACGATTACTGCAGACTGGGAGCCATAAGTGACAGTCCAGCTGTCGCAGACGTCCTTCAAGGGGCCTCACATAGACCAACACAGGGTGTCAGGGTGATGGCCTCCAGCTAAAGGCCACATACTGCATGGTCATTCCATTTTGGGAAACTACACACACACATATTAACACATGAGTGGCAGACACTATATTTCAGACCACGTAATGGGTATGTGGGGACTACATTACATAGCGATCTCTCCTTTGACAGTCATATGTGCGAAGTAGTTAGGGCATCCATCTATGTAGGCCATCTGATTACTTAAGGGTTCACATCTAAACAGACTTAGGTTATTGTACCCCTTTACTCATCAGTCATCAATCCCATCATTGAGTATGATAACCCATTTTGGATGTACCTCAGAAGACACATCTAACAGCTGGAAGGGTCATGAACATACCTTGCATAGAGGGATAATGCTCACAGACATGTGTCCTATGCTGCCAGACTGAATAAACTTTTGCATTACTCAGTGGCATCTCGTTTACTCAGAGATGATATTTGCTGGCCAACAAAGCCATGTCCAAGTCAGGCTTAATGGATATGCTTCACCTATGGGCATCCATGTCACAGTGAGCCACACACTGTAATGAGCTACACCTTGCCACAACCATAACTGGAAAAAACTGGAGTGACAGGTTCCTGTCACGGGTACTCCCCATGATTTGGAACTACATCCCTGATTACATTATACGGAACCCTTCACTAACACTCCAGGGAATCCTTGCAGAGAGGGTGGGGAACAGTGGATACACCCCAGGGATCCCACAACTGGCTCTGCTCCACAGAGGGACAGTTAATCAATGGGGTGGCAACAGCAGACACATTTTGGCTATGCTTATGAATGGCCTCGAGCAGTTAGGTATGTACCTGCCTATGTATCTATGAACCTATACATACAGTATCAACACATGCTGATAGCTTAATTTACTGTTCAGGTATTGACTTACCTTGTGCCAATGGCAGTTGTGTGTACAATAGTTGAGGGCTGCCTATGTAGGATGCACACAGTAGACCACCTATACGTGACAATTTACGGCTGGTCATGTGTGTGTGCCATCCATGTTTGCTGTGTGTGCAGGTGGAGAAGGGTGTCAGCCAATAGGTGCCTACACTGTCAGTATGTGTGCTATACGTTCCCCTCTTTGCCAAGGCATGGGCATGCTGGGCACCCATCCATCTGCTTACTGGGGCTGGCACAGGATGTTCGTGGTCTGAGTCTCTCTGTGCCTGTGGGGCCCTTGGCAATGGTGGTGGGCTATGAGGGCCTTCACCATTCTGTCCCTGCTGCAGCTGCTTCCGCAGGATCATATTGTGTAGTATGGCACATACTATGAAGATGTGGGCACACGTTCCTGGAGAGTACTGCAAGGCTCCACCAGATATGACCAAGCAATGGAACCATGATTTCAGCATCCCAAACACATGCTGTATGATGATTCTGGTTTCTGCGTGTGCCTCATTATGGCGTTCTTGCATGGGTGTGTGTGCATTTCTGATGGGAGTCATCATCTACGGTTCAAGTGCATAGCCAGCATCCCCCACCAGGTGGCCATATGGGATGTCCCCCCTGGCAAATACCTGATACAGCTGTGAGGCATGCCAGATGTGAGAGTCGTGATAGCTTCCAGGGCTGCCAGCACACACATCCATGATAATGCCCTGGGCATTGCACATGACCTGGCAGTTGATGGAGGGGTATCCCTTGTGGTTTATGTACCACCTACCCTGCTCACTGGGTGGTGTCCTGATGTGTATGTGCATGCAGTCTATTGCACCCAGTACCTCTGGGTAGTCTGCCACACGGTGGAAGAGACGCATATTGCTGGCCAACTCCTCCTGCATTCGGGGGAAGTATAAATGCTCATTGGCATGTGGTAACATGGCATCCAGGAACTGGTGGAGTACCCTGGATGCTGGTGCCTGTGAGATCCTCATGATATCCCCAGTTGGCCTTTGAAAGGTACCTGTGGCTAGTATTCTCAAGCTTGCACATACCTTCGTGTCCACTGGGATGGGTTCCTCTCTGTTATTTCTGGCTCTGAGGCGAGGCAGGCACAGCTTAACAAGTTGCTGTATGGTGTCCCTGTCCACCCTGTAATGCTCTACTATCTCCATATCATGTAGCCCCTGGCAGGTTACCCTGGGTCTGAACACTCTTCTCCTCTTCCGGTGCCTGAGATGGTTGTCAGCATCATCCTCCACAACACCGTCAGTCTCCAACACATGCTGGTGAATCAAAGCTATGGCAGCCCCTAACATGTACATATTAAAAGTTCCCTGTCTGTATACACCAATGGTGCAGAGTGTCTGGGAATACACAAGTGTGTGTGTGGGGCTTTCACACTTTATACTGTTGTGCAATGGATGCTGCTGGTGTAATTGGGTGTGTTTGTGCAATTCCAGCTGCAGGGTATCTTAATTATGGGTTTTACAGCAGGTACTGCTATTGTGGGGCCTTTGGTGTTGAAGTTTGGCTACCGTGATTCGTCCTTTGCCCTTTACTTCACTTTTCAACCCGATTCCCCTCCCATTGTCAGGCATGCATCCAGCTGCCTGCTTTCTTGTTTTATACTTTCCCAACCCAGGATTCTGTTGCAAAATGTGTTATGTAGCTGATCTACTGCAAGTTTGCTTTGTTCTGCTGAGACAGTTCTCTTTTCTTTGCAGTACAGCACCTTCCCTTTCCTGTTCTGCAGGTAGCTGCTAGCAGCCTTGTTAGCTGTTGTCAATGACCAACTGTGAGTTCCTAGGTGTTAATTACTCATTTGTACTCCAATTACCATGCTGCAGCATTTCCTTATTGTCTTCCCATATCCTGCCTGTTTCACCTGTGGTATGCACCGAGCACAGCCATTTACCAGGTTTCGAGTGCATTTTCATCCACGTTCACATGCACTTTCAGTTACCTTGTGTGGTCTCAGCTAAGCAAAGCTATGGCTACTTCCACACCCCATCCGGCGGCTTTGCTTAGCAATAGGCAACCTGGATTAGCAATACTCCAATGTGCTTACAGCTAAGGTCTCTTGATGTCATATTTATCTTTATGCTGGCTGGGATTTTGCAATTCAGTATTACTTGACTCATTTGCATGGCATTGACTACTAATTCCTAGTTACCGCGCAGAACACTGTCACAGACCCTTAGCAACCCTTGCACCATGGTTGTGGTGTAGCATGCATGCCATTGACTATTATGGGGAATTCATGAAATGTGTTACATTGCAGTTTTATGACATATAAATATATTTTCATTATGATCCCGTTTGTGCACCGATGCACTGCGATTTTACTTTGCGTTAGCGTGGCCGAGCATGGCCATGACATTAAATGTTATTTTTTATGTGTTGTGCATGTTTTTTTATGCCATTGGCTATATATTTAGCCATTGGTATATATTAACATTATAATACATAAGTTTGGTCCGCTTTCATGGCTCCGATTTTATGTTTGAAAAAATGTAAACCATTTTTTTTGGTTTACATTTCTGCATGCTTACGCTATGCCTGCACCACTTCATGAATCGCTATATACCTTCATTTGCATGCTACACTGCTGTGCATGGGGTAATTAGCATACATGCAGCGGGAGCTGTGCAGCTCTGGTGTACGCTGATAGTGCACATGGAAACAGCTCATACCTGAATCGCTCGGTGGCCATATTTGGCGTTATATCGCCGACGCTATGCCTGCGCCTGGCGCAAGCTTCATGAATCCCGGAGATAGTTAACACATTTCTGCTTATATAGACATTCAGCAAATATATATGTTTGTGTGTGTGTGTGTGTGTGTGTGTGTGTGTGTGTGTGTGTGTATGTATATATATATATATATATATATATATATATATATATATATATATATATATATATATACATATATATGTTCTGGAGAATTTCAATTTTGGAAAAATAGCAGTTCTCAAAATGAGAATAATTATCATAAATCAATACAAGTGGTTTAAAGAAGAAAACTGTTCTGTACTTTTAAATCCTCATTTAAATTTAGGATGCAGTTTTTGTTCCCCTTAATGCCAGCAGCCTTATTAGTATATACAGAAATACAGTTTTATATAGCAGATTCCTTCTCGTCAATATCCTAACATGCAGTACTAGGCAGTGTGTGTGTATTCAGGCTGTTAAATATATAGTGTTAAAATGAGCAGTATACTAGCTCCCATAGGAGCCCCTTAGTTTCCATTCAAAATCATTCATGCTACCTGCTGTCTACCTACCATGTCCCATGTTAATTGCCACATGCCCTGTTCCTATACAGTAGTACATGGAATCCCTACATACATTTGTCCACTTTCATGTCTTATCACACAACAGACATAAACAAAACATCCTCTCATTCTTCCTGTGGTGCTCTCACTTCTGGAAAATAATTTGATAATCATAACCCCACCCAACAACTTTTAATCTTGTCCCACTGCACAAATGTAATTCATTCTGTTGCAGAACACACATCCTTGCCATTCACAACCCACTGGGAAAAATCAAAATGCTAGATAGCACTGGTTGGATTGGGTATTCCTAAAATAGTTATCAATATTTTATGTTTGTCTCAAATAAAAATACGTAGACAGGAACAGAGATCTGTTCAATGTACAACAACAAGAAAACGATATCACTAAAAGGCAGTTTAAGTGATCACTGGGTGTTGCACTCTTCTCAGCTGGTTTGCAACCACGAAGTAAGTATATATAAGTTATGGGGGTCATGGGAAGGCTTGCCCACCTACAAAAAAAAAAAAAGTGCTCCTTAATTCGCTGAAAGTAGGTTGTCCATCAGGTAAATATCATTTGATTTATAATGCATTTCATAGATAACTCTGCATAGGGAGACAGAGGGATGGCCATGGTATATGCTCATCCTAAGCATGACCAGCTGTTGATCAAATATTGGAAGGATTATGGACTCCTTAATACTACAACCATGGCTAATAAGTGCCTATTCATTTTGGTAAACAAGATTTAGGCTGTGACCTGATCCAAACCTACAATGACAAACAGGGTAAGTGGTTAGTGATACTGGTGTGTACAACCTCAGGAAATCTTGTCTTGGGTAACATTTATTGGTCAAATGTAGATGGTTCGCATCCCATACAATAATTGTTTTCTTTGTAATCGAAGCTGCTAGAGAGCTTGATACTACTGTGGCAGTGGGTATTGTGACTAACGTTTCACTACATTTGTGCATGCATATGCTAACAGATGGGGAAATTAAATTGCCTAAGGCTGCATCTGCAGAATATCCTGAGTGATGCTCTGTTTCTCTGGTATATGAAGGCCTTACAACCTCGTCTTAGATTGTATGTATATTGTCCAAACTGCTAGTACAGCTTATTAACTTGATTTTTGTATACTGATGCCACTCTTAGTTGGCTTGAGTGCAGATACTGCAGCCATTCTCAAACCTTTCTCAGTTAAAGTTCTTTAGCCTTTCAAAGGAAATTTGATCCACTTTTATTAAACAATAGTGTAGGCAAAGCTAAAATTCAGGAGTGCATCACATCATATCAAATGGAGGCATTAGATGCTGTCTTATCTTATGATTTTCAGTTGGAAGCTTTTATATCACCATTAGAAAGCAGAGCACACCATACAGCAGTACAGCAAAATAGCTGGACTAATTCACAGCTTCCTAAGTCTCTGATATAGAGGAATAGAGCCATAACTATTAGCTGGATGCTTCCTATTCAATAGTGGCTTAACAAACTGGAAAGCCATGTAGGGGGAAGTTGTCAGCTAATATTGGATTACCCATGCTGGCGGGTGTTGTGCTCCAGTTGCCTGTTCCACTACATAAAGGTACAGGATTACAGGCAACAGAACTGCAGCCATTAACTAGAACATACAGTTTGGTTTACCAAGTTGCTAATGGTAGTCCTCATTAGAGTTTGAATGGAAATACCTATAGATTTAGGATGATGTAAAAGGCCCCTACAGTAATGTGGGCACTCCCATCACTTAACAGGGCAAGAAAAAAAATCCATGGCCACTTGGTTGACTGCTCCCTCCAGTTGGTTCTTCACCTGAAAGCCAAGGACTGCCTGAGTGGTGGGGGAACAAATGAGCTCAAAGCTAGCAGGAGAGCACTGATCATCACCAGAAATACAAGCAAATATACCTATAAAGCAAATAAAAGTATGTGTTCATAACTTCCGGATATGTTAATCCTTATATAGAAGCTATAGCAAAGTTATAGGATTTTGCACAGCACATTTACAGATGATTATTAAAATAGAAAATCATCATTATTCTGCAGCGTGTTTTAGAGGATTGTATAACAGATGGGAGAACTATGAACTGTGTATGTCACTGGATAAAACATTTTATCTTCAACTCCTAGCCAGTGTTTTGAAGGGAGAGCAAGGATCATCCAAACATTTATAGTGTGCATGAATCACACAGTATTACTTTCACAAAACTGGATGAGATGCAATGAGTGATAGGATCACAAGTTCAGTCCATTTATTCTTCTGAAAAGAAGGGTGTATTAGGAGATAAAATAAGCAGAAGTAAAGGTATGCTAGTCACAACGAGTTCTACTCAGGCCTTGCAGAGACTAAACAAACCACTGTCTTGGCAGCAGTTTTCAGCACAAACGATGGGACTCACAGCTGGAAAAGCTTCAGTGTCTGTTGAAAAATGTTCTAAGAACTATGTGACTTTTGGTTTCCATCCTGAATGCCCTCTATTAAAGGGCCTAGCAGCATAAAATGGTACCCGATTCATCTAGTTTATCCCAATTTTGTGGCACAAGGAGAGGAAACATAAGATGACTGGAGTAGTTATAGACTAATATCTTGACTGTTGCTGAACTGTGACATACTGGCTAATGCACATGCCCTCAGATTTAAAATATAGCACCTCAAATTAATTCATTGAAATAAACAAAGATATGTTAATGGCAGATATAATGGTCCTTACTAAGTGATGGTGTGATTGTATGTATGTCAGGCATCCAGGTCTGGAAAGAACTCCAGTAGGCCTGCTCAGAAATTAACTTCTACAGAAATGGATCTTATCTGTGTAGCTCTAGAATAATGTAGGATTAATGGTGACATTAATAGCTGCCAGAGCATATTGTATAAATATCCACAGTCCAATGTGTCATTAATGGGATGTTTAACCCTAATTTCCTGTAAATAAAAAAACATACCAAAGATACCCCTTTTGTCACTTATGTTCATTCTTGAGGGTGAAGACCCTCATCATATATTGGGAGAAAAAGCACATTTGTTCGATTATTCCAAATGTAGAAATCGAACTGCTGCTAGCAAGTCTATCTGTAGACAAATGTGTTATCTGTCTCTCTCAGTCCCCCCCCCAAAAAAAACATCAAATAGTGCTGGATATTTAGGATTTCTTTACCACTTTATCAGGGTTACTAGCAAATTGCCCAGTTTACACATCTGTTCTTTGAAATTAGTTGGGTCATGCAATAACACAAATGACTTCTGATTTTAGCACTCTGGTAGTATATGAGCTGAAATACCTTGGTATCCTTTTAGTTAAAGGGAAACACTTAATTTTGAAGAGATATTAGGTTCCTATTTTGATAAGGTGGTGAAATGCTTTGATAATTAGAAGGCACTGAAGCTTCTTTCCCTTGGAAGAATTTAAAGCAGTGAATATAATGGTTCTTCCATGTTTCTTGCTTCTTGAGTGTAATCTCTGAAATCTCTATCACCTATTTTAATAAAACAAATGTAAGGATTTGAAGTCACGTCCCTGCTTTTCTATAGGATTTAGAACAACCCAACCTGTTAATGAAAAAAGATGACAAAACCTATTTAAAGAATGTGGTTTGTGTGCTCCTAATTTATAGTTATATGGACTCATTTCATGGATCAGCACCTATTAGAGTGAGACAGGTTTCATGAGTGGTATACATTTGAGCAGAATTACTACTGATAGTCTATATGTTTGATCCCAAATTGTAGTACAGAGTTCGGAGTTTAGGGGAGTCTTGGAAAAAGAGGCTATCAGTGTGATCCACAACCTGTCATGATAAAGAATACCCACATGCCCACAAAAATGTATTTGGTCGTCACAAAGGTGGTAAATCATACAGTGACATTTTTAGTGGTGAGACTGGATAACTGACGATTTTTTTTTGGGGGGGGTATTCTCATTTCAAGGAGCACAAATAACTTTTAAAAATATAGTGATGGTATTTAAGCCCTAACTTTGAGAGGATTTCTGTCTATACACACTGAGCAGAGTGGAGGAGGGGCATTGACTACAACTCTGATCTGAGATATATAACAATAAGTATCCAGTTTTTTTGGCTTATTTATACTGGTTATTGCTTCTAGCAATTTATATACAGCACTTTTTATTGCCTGCTGCATACTTTTTACTGTATTTTATTGCTATTAACTAATCTGCATGGGTAACTGATTTGTTTGCAGTTAAAAGCATTCTGTAGAGTCTCCTTGCTCCTTTATCTGTT
Source organism: Protopterus annectens (assembly GCF_019279795.1). Classification (NCBI taxonomy): domain Eukaryota; kingdom Metazoa; phylum Chordata; order Ceratodontiformes; family Protopteridae; genus Protopterus; species Protopterus annectens. Next base: position 499,514,585 of record NC_056749.1, read on the forward strand.
TAAAAACTTTAATTTTGTGGCTCACTGCTGTCATAAAGATTTCTGTAGTGTTTACTGTCTAAAAGAGTATAGGCTAATAGCTTTAGTATTGGTCCCCATCCTTCCTTCCTGTTGGTGTCTTGTTGTTATACTTGGTGGCCTTGCAATTGTCCGCCCCTACTATAAATTTGACCTGGGACACTCCTCCCAGTCTACTGTCATTAGCTCATTCTACCTAATACAGAGAGAACATCTGAGAAGGCCTTCTGTTCCTCCTTTCTCCCGTTCTTAAAAAAAAAAAAACAAATGCCTGAATCTCCTTGTGTTCTGACTGCTTCTCAAACATTCTGGAAATATAGAGTACATTTTAATGCATTTATTAAAGCTGTATTTGCCTTAATATTGCTACAACTCAAGTGCTCTAGGTTGCACTGCATCTGAATTGTTTGTGTGTTTTAGCTGCTTTTCTGTATATATAGACTAGTACTTATTCTACTGTATTACTGCCTCTTAAATTGTTCTTCAGTTGTGCACTTGCCTTTCTTCATTTAAAAAGTTTTAAATTGCTAATTTTTTAGAGTTTTAATTGCATTTACTGTTTATGACTACACACTCAAGTGCGTTAGCCTTTTCTGTGTTTATTTACTGTATTATTGTATTGTTTAGCCTGTTTTAACCAAAACAAAAAATACTATCTTGTTTGCTCGTTTCCCACTTTCCTAGCCAGTATAGAGCAGATCCCAGGCTTTGCTTGTCTCAGGACTTTATTTTCTGTGTTCAGAGCTATCTCTGCCTCTCCTCTTGAAGGTCCTGTAAAGATCAAACGGGACAAGCCAAGGATAATTCTGATTGCCCCAGACTGGCCACGCCAGCACTGGTACCCCCTTTTGCACAGTCTGACAGTGCTACAACCATGGCACCTGCCTCAGACTCCTTGCCTGTTGTTCCAGCAGGCGGGCCAGATCCTGCACCCTCAGCTTCAAACCCTGAACCTTGCAGCCTGGCTAATCCCCTGAGCTCACCTCCGGCAACCCTCAGTAAGCAGGTGCTGGATGTCATTCTTGAGGCAAGGTGGCCTAGTACTAGAAAATCCTATTCAGAAAAGTGGAAAAGATACTGTTCCTGGAGCCAGTCTCAAGGGGTGGGCACAATGATGCCCAGCTTACTTCATATTCTAGATTATTTAACAGAAATGCTCCACCAGGGCCTCTCTTTCTCGTCAGTTAAAATCCATGCCTCAGCCATATCAGCACATTACAATACTGAGCCATCCCTCTTCTCTCATCCACTGCTAAAACAATTCCTTAGAGGGGCCAAAAATTTAAGACTCCCAGGAGAGATCCCACTCCAGCCTGGGACCTAAATTTTGTGTTGGAGAAACTTACCCCCCCCCCCCCTTGAACCAGTTGCTACAGCATTGTTGAAATTTCTTTCTTGGAAAACAGCTTTACTTCTAGCCATCACTTCTGCAAGAAGAGTGTCTGAACTGCAGGCCCTTATGGCAGTAGAACCCTTCATTATCTTCCATGCAGACAGGGTTTCCGTCAGGACTAATCCATTTATGTCCAAGGTAGTATCTAGTGTGGCTCTGAACCAGTCCATTCATTTGGCTACCTTTTTCCCTAATCCCCAGAATAAAGGGGAAAGGATATTGCATTCCCTGAATGTGCACAGCTTAGATTCTATCTGGACAGGACTAAGCCCCTCAGTCTGACCAGCTGCTAGTCAGCTTTTCTGCGGGGCCAGAGGGGAAGGCCATTTCAAAGCAAACCATTTCCAAGTTGATAGCACACTGCATCCATTTCTGCTACAAGCACCATGGAAAACCTACCCCACAGGGGATAAGAACACATTCCACGAGGGCTGCATCTATCTCTACTGCATTTCTCAGAGGAGTCCCTATCAGGGACATCCTGGAAGCTGCAACCTGGAGCTCTGTACATACTTTCACCAAGCATTACCACTTGCCTATCTTTTCTAAATCCAGAGCTGGATCTGCCACAGTTGTCTTACAGGGCCTCATTGCTAGCCCTAATGCACCCTGCCTCCACCCTTCCTTAGCTTTGGGAATCAACCCAAATGTAATGACTGCAACAGTAAAACACAAAGAACACAGTACAGTTGTGTACACTTACCATAAATGTAGATGTTAAAGTGTATTCACTGTTGCAGTCCTGGTTACCCTCCTTCCAGCCCTCTGACTTGTCTTTACTTTTATCTATCTTTTTTGTTTGGCTTATTTTATATTATGTGTATTTACTTTTTGCTGGGGGTGTTCCATACCATGTAATTACTTCCTAATGTGGGGGTACCTGACATTTGGGACAAGAAAAACTGATGTGATTGTGTTGGCTGCATGTTTTGTGCCCCTGATGACCTGGCATGATGGAAGAGGCGACAGCAATCGGACGTGGATGACCCAGGTATGATGATTGCAACAGTGAATCCACTCGAACATCTACATTTATGGTAAGTGTACAGAGCTGTACTTTTGGTTTTGTGAAGGGTAGGGTAGATCTCTGCCTTTTGAATCTGTTAAACTACTGAAGGGGTTTGTTATGCTGTATATGGTGGCTGTGCTATTAACACCTGATTGGCCAGGCCCTTCAAAACCATCCTCCTTATTATCATTGTATAAATGCTAAATATTTTAAAAACTGACACACGTGGTAAGATGAATTGCAAAGTGCCTGAAAGGCAGAACCCACACAGTGCAAGTTGCAGGCAGTTCATGACAGTCAACAGTGCTGCTTAGGACTCTCTGCTGGGATAGCTTCTTGGCCTTCTCAAATCACCAAGCATAGAACAACAACTTTGGGTTAAAAAAGTCTGTGGACAACTGCAAATGGTTGTGGAGGGTGTTAAACCACCTTCTGACAACAAAACCCTCCTAAAAGAAATTCTCCGTCATAAACTAAGTGCACTAAAATGGTGTCAAAGTAAATGCTAGAACTTGTAGGACTGGCACTTTATTTGGTAGGAAACCTGTTTTGTCCTTGTACTATATGGAGAACTCTGAAACAAATGAAGTTGGGTTAACTAGGAACTTCAGTTGTCTATTTCCCTGTCTTCACTTGCAAGCAACAATGGTTGAATAGAACTTTTTCAGGCACTGGTTATTCCTCCTATCGGAATTTAGCTGTCATTTCTTTTATTATGGTGAGGACTCCATGTCCATTGTCTTTGCATTGGCCTTCTTAACGGGTATCTCCACCCCACCCCAACTGCTTGGGCTTTCATGTCAGGGTTTTACCTCCCTCAGCCTTAATTTTGGATTGTTTGTTCTACAGAAACATGCTTTTCATCCATTCTGTCACTTCAGTCTTCAGATGATTATCCCTGCAGACCTTGTTTGTCATTCCATTTTCAGACAGAAGAATTTGAGCTAATTAGCTTTGCCAAAGTTATAACATTATTTGAAGAGGGTTTATGAACTTCTTATGCAGTCACTGTTGTTGTGTCTTTTGGCTTTTCTCGGTTAGGGGTTGCCAAAGCAGAACTCTGGTCCGCTAATGATTGGCAGTAGATTTTTACATGCCGAGTTGCCAGCCCTGATGCGCAACCTTCAATGAAGGTATACCCATTCACGCATGTCTCCACACAGAAGACGCTCTAGCTGAGAATCGAACAGGACAACGTCTTACTGTGAGGTGACAACACTACCGCAGCAACACCACCGCATGCAGTCACTGTAATTTGTTTAATCACTTTTACTCAGAAATATAATTGGGATGATTTTATCCTGACAAGTACCATCCAGATGTACTCCTTTTTTTTCTGTTTCATTCAGCTTCTAGTACTGTCTTTACATCTAGGATAGTGCAGGTCATTGTCATTTTCCAGAAGGTTTACTACAAAAGCAAGTGGCCATTTCTGTTTTTTCTTGATATTATGACCCCTTTTAACAGTGTCTGTGCCTTCAGTTTTAGAATAAGTTTTGAAAATCTGATGATTCATTTAACTGTTAGAGATGCTATAGTCTGTTGCATTCCTTGAACGTGTACATAATCTTTCTGAAGGTTATTTTGAGGTCACTTATGAAAGATCCTGTTCTGTGGTGTCTTTCTGGCTGGGAAAGTCTTCCTTATCACGTACTGATCAAGGTCTTAAAAATTTAAGCAGTTTTCCTGGAAGTTTTTCTTTTTTCTTGAGGCCAGCACTTTGGCAGAAGAGCTTCTAAACTGCACACCCTCTGACTACTTCCCCACTTGGGGTTGTGTCCATGTGTGCCATTCTTTCTCTCATGACTGCAAACTGGGGGCCATAATTGACTCTCCAGCTGATAAAGTCATCCTCCAGAAGGGTCTCACTGAGACGAATACCTGGTGTCAAAATCATGGCCTCAAGCTAAATACGAAAAAGTGCATAGTCATCCTCTTTGGAAAAAACAAACTACCCACAAACTACCACATACGTGGTTTCCCCTAAATACAGAAAATGTAATAAGGGATCTGGGGACCCAAGTAGATAGTAATCTCTCCTTTGATAATCATATTGCCAAGGTGGTCAGAAAATCCTGTGTGGTCCACCTAATCACAAAAGGGTTCGCATCTAGAACAAAAGGTTATTGTGCCCCTCTACTCATTACTCATCAGACCCATTATACAGTACAACGCCCCATTGGGATGTACCTTACAAGACACTTGCAATAGCTGCAAAGACCACAGAAGTACCTCACCAAGAGGATTACTGGCCTCAAACAGATGCCCTATGCAGCCTGACTGAAGAAACTCCAGCTGTACTCTGTTGCATACCACTTACTCACCGGTGATCTCTGCCTGACATACAAGGCCATGTCCAACCCAGAATAGATGGACATGCTCCACCTAAAAAAAAACAAATCCCAGACAGCTACACGCTTAAGGATCTAAACCTCACCACAATGATAAATAGGACATGCTGGAGGGGTAGATTCCTGTCCCAGAGACTCCCCATGCTTTGGAACAGGATTCCGATCTACATTAGGCAGAGCCCCTCACTAACGCTCTTCAAGAAAAACCTTGACGAGTGGATGGGAAACAGAAAATTTACCCCGGGGATCACTGTAGTGGCTCTGCTGGACAGAGGCACAGGGGTCTAAAGGCTCTGCTGGACAGAGGCACGGGGGTCTAATGGCTCTGCTGGACAGAGGCATGGGGACTAATGGCTCTGCTGGACAGAGGCACAAGGGAACAGATGGCTCTGCTGGACAGAGGCACGGGAACTGATGGCTCTGCTGGACAGATGCACGGGGGAAATAATCTAAGGGGGAGGCAAAAGCCAACACATTCTGGCTAGGCTTATAGATGCCCTCAGGCAGATAGCCTAGTATTTACCTATGAACCTATCCAGACCTTGCTGTAGTACAGGGAAGTCCTACTGCTTACCAGTAGGAGTGGTGAACATTGTACTGCCTATCTAACACTAGAGGAGTGGTTTCCAGCTCTGAAATTGTAATTTTATTAGCCTTTTTGGCCTGATTTCTATCCCTTTCAACTTTCTGGCTTAAAAATGCATGTGTTTGCACATTTTTCGCGTCGTGCAGCACCACGGGGCTACAGTTAAACTATTCCAGGTGCTAGAAAGTCTGCTCTTCAAATTTTCCTTAGAATAGCTGGTTTCTCAGTAGTAGCACTAAAGTCTGAACCCTTGTGACTAGCACTTGCTCTAGAACCTGCTGGGAAGCACTAGGAAGCCTGAAACTGATACAAGCATGCAACTCTCCTTGTCAATAAGGAGAAGTTAATTTTACGCACTAAACAGCCTATAATTGCAAAGTATCTTGCAAAGGTAAGGGAAAACAGCTCTTGTACTTTACAAAAAAAGCACCTAAACAGGCATGTCCAAGGGTCAGCTTCCGGTGATTTCTCCTGTCCGTCAAGTGAATCTGGGCATATTGGGGCAATGCAGCAACTGCCTCATGTACACAGACAACCCTCTCCTCCTACCACCCAATGGTACAACCTGCGAGAGATGCAGTTACATAGCCATACTGGAAGCAAAGCTCTCTCCAGCCAAGATTGTGCTAGACATTCAAGAGGAGAAGGATAACACCTGCAGTACACCTCAAGCAACACATAGCCCTTCAAAACCCACACCATCAACACCCACACATAGCAACACTAAACCCACATATGCAGAGGCCCTTAACATTAACCTGCCCATGCAACAGGGGCTTCTGAAGAGCAGTCACAACCAAAGTGACACACAGCTCACAACACCAGTGTGCCACCCAACAACAGCCCCTAAGGCAAGACAACGTACCCAACACTTTAGTCATAGGTGACTCTATAGTCAGGCACACTGATGTCCCATTCACCAGGCTGAAAAAGGAGAAAATTACAGTCAGCTGCCTGTGGGTGCCAGGATCCACCACATAATGCATGCACTCAAGTCACTCCACAAGTACAAATATGACTCTGTCATTGTCCATGTTGGAGTGAATGACTTGAGACATACCTTCCTGGACTATATGAAAAGAGACATGGAAGAGCTCTCAGATCATGTGGCCCAGGCAGATATGACCCTAGCCCTGAGTAGCATCCTGCCTTTGCCCAGAATGATACCACAGTATAAGGACAAAATGATTCACTTCAACAATTGACTAAGCTTCTGGTGTCATTCAAAGGGGATCCAGTATCTGTCTGCCTGGGAAGACATGATCGACAAACCACGATGCTTTGCCAGAGATGTTCTGCACCTTTCACCCCTGGGATTCAGGTTACTGGCTAAAGCTCTTGCCACCCCTATAGTGCCTATTTTAGGCAAGGTTCAAAGGACAAAATCACCACCGTAACAGATACAAGCATGCAAAATCTGAAGGTAATGCTACTCAATGCTAGAAGTCTAAACCTCAAAATGCACTCTCTTGAGGAACTCCTAAAAATAGATAACATCGATATCTGTGCAGTAACTAAGACATGGTTCAAGGCTCCAGAGAGGACTCCTGCAAGCAATACCAGGCTACAACTCTTACCACACTTTTCAGCCACCAAACCAAGACCGGAACACTAAAGGTGGAAGAGTGTCCATATTCACCAACGATATTTACACCTCCAGGCAAGTTGCCCAACACAATGCATCTGAAATTCTCCAGGTGCAACTGACACTAGGTAAGACTGAAATCCAAATTGTAGCTTGCTACAGATCCCCCACCATGCCCCAAGATTCTCACTATACCTTTCTAAACTTACTGGAAAATATTAAGATACAACCAAACACCCTAATACTGGGTGATTTCAACTACCCTGCCATTAACTGGGAAAACTACTCAGGTACCAACACCTTTTCCTAACGGTTCTTGGAATTAATAAATTCCAATGCCCAGGATCAACTAATCCATTGTCCCACCAGGGGCTCCAATATTCTAGACCTGGTCATTACCAACATGGGACATAGATGCTCCACACCAGTGGTCACCCCCTCATTGTTCAGGTCTGATCATAATCAAATCACTCTTGACATCCACATCCCACCCCCACCCCCCCCCCCCCCCAGTAAGGAAACCTCTGTAAAAAACTTCTCCAAAGCCAACTTCATGCTACTCAAGTCAGAAGTGACAAACTTCATGACATCAATGCAGATGGGATCTGAAAGTTCGACTGCTGAATCCTACACTAAGGCACTGTACAAGCACATCCACTTGTGCAAGAATCGTGCCATCACAAATAGAACCAACATGTTCTCCTCCAAAAAAAGGAAGCCAATCTGGTGGTTCCCTGCCATAAACAAACTATACAACAGAAGGAAGAAACTGTTGCAGAAAAGAGGAAAATCCCAGGATGCAAAAAACTCCCGTACCAGCCTCAGTAAGAAGCTGAGATCCCTCATAAAATCCCCAAATGCTAGTTACGAAAATAAAATTGCCAAAGATTCCAAAGACATCCACAAGGCATTCTATAGTTATGTCAAGAATCTAAATGGCAATGCTCAGATCTGCTCTGAGCTACAACAGAATGGCATTAAATATACTGATCTCAAGGATATTGCCAATATCCTGGCAGATCAATTGTGTGCCAACTTCACCCCCTAAATGGCCCATCTCGATATCAAAAGAGTGCCAATTCCGGTAATCATGGCCACACAGGTAGAAACCGCACTCTCCAAAGCTAAGAATACAGCATCCATGGGACCAGATGACATCCCAGGCTGTGTACTACATGAACTACAAAATGAACTGGCACCTCACCTAAGTGTCATGTTTAATCATAGCCTTACCTCAGGCTTCATGCCCAGTGAGTGGCGCACAGATACAGTTATCCCACTCCACAAGGGGGGATCCACCTTGGATCTGGAAACTACCATCCCATTAGTCTGACGAGCCTGATCTGCAAGGGCATTGAACGCATTATCATGGAACTTATAAACAAAGACATTGGCAACCTTCAAACACTGGACCCAACCCAGTTTGGGTTTGTGAAGGGCCAATCTTGTCTCCTGAACCTGATTGACTTCTTCAAATCAGTCTCCAGAGCTGTGGACGAGGGTAAGGCGGTTCACACAGAGTATCTGGACCTCATCAAGGCCTTCAACACCATCCCCCATTCTGGAATCATAGATAAACTTACTAAGCTGGACATAAATCCCTACGTCACTCAATGGGTTGCCAACTGGCTTACTGACAGAACCCAGACTGAAAAGTTGCCGACTCTAAATCCAGCTCCAGACAAGTGAAGTACCTCAGGGTTCAGTCCTGGGACCGCTCTTATTTGGCATCTACTTCTCTGAAATACAGGCCAACACTAAGGGACTCTGGCTAACAAAGTTCTCAGATGACTGCAAACTGGGAGCCATTATTGAATCCCCAAATGATGTGGATATTCTATAAAAGGGCCTTATAGAAACAGATGCTTGGTGCCAGAGCCATGGGCTCAAGCTTAATGTCAAGAAATGTATAGTTATCACCTTTGGGAAAAAAACATGTACCCATGAATTACCACATAGGTGGCAGTACACTAAACACCGAAAGTGTGATGAGAGACGTAGGGACACAGGTGGACAGTGGTCTCACCTTCAATAACCACATCACCATAACAGTCATTAAATCCTTCTATGTGTCACACCTCATCACTCAGGGTTTTCATCCAGGAATAAGGAGGTCATTGACCCACTGTACTCATCCCTCATTAGACCCATTATAGAGTATAATGCCCCATTTGGTATGTACCTCACAAGATATCTGCAACAGCTGGAAAAGCCGCAGAACTACCTCACTAAAAGAATCACAGGCCTAAAGCAGATGCCATATGCTGACTGTCTAAAAAAACTTCAGCTGTACTCTGTGGCATATCGTCAACTCAGAGGTGATCTTTGCTTAACATACAAGGCCATGTCAAACCCTGAGCTGTTGGTCATGCTCCACTTATAGAAATCCCAATCCCTCAGAGCCACATGCTCCAGGGATCTAAACCTTGTCATCACAATGAACATAACATGCTGGAGGGATAGGTTCCTGACCTAGAGACTCCCCATTCTCTGGAATAGACTGCCCATACATGTCAAGCAGAGTGCCTCCTTGGCCCTCTTCAAAAGGAACCTTGATGATTGGGTGGGAGATAGGAAATTCACCCCAGTGATCATGTCATTTGCCCTGCTAGACAGGGGTCCAGGGAAGTAAATATTGTGGTAAGAAATATCCAAGGAATTGCTATGGGTAGGCTTGTATAGGACCTAGGGCCGATAGCCTAGTACCAACTTATGAACCTATGACCAATCTACAGGCCCAGATGGTCAGGGACATGGCAGATGGCAATTCCTGCAGTTGTAGTTTATATTTTTTAAATGGTCAAAAGAAGAACATATTTTATACACAGGGAGTGCAACAGAAATTGTTATCTGTGCTAGCATGACTGGCTGAAGTTTTGTAAATAATTTTAAATTACCCTAATGTATATATACCAGCATGATTAGCTATAAATATGTAAGTAAGTTTATGTTTTTTGATTATTACTTTGATTTATGTAAGATGTTTCAGTCAAACAGTGTTGTTCTGGCTGATCAAATGTACTTGTTTTTTATAAAGAATTCTGAATGTAGGTTATGCCAGTCTGCTGACCTAGATGTGATGTTATTGTGTGCCAGAGCTGAAAGGAATAGAATCTCCACAGCAGCTGTTTCATTTACTTTTTAAAGTCTATTATTTGAAAGTAGAATTCTCATAACAGCTTTCTGTGTATTAAAAAAAAATCTGCTATAAAAGCAGGTTCTGAGTTAGTTAACATTCAGTTGTTGTTCAGTTGTCAGTTGTTGTTTTCCTTATCAGTAGTTATCACTCAGTTTGTTTTCCAGAGCTGTTCAGCAATAATAGTAAGAGTTGTCATTCCAGTCGTTGAGATAAAACAACAGCCTGAAGAGTGGGCATAAATTCTTATCTTGTCTGGCCGAAGTAAGAGTATCATCTTGCCTTGTCTGAGTTAATTATATTAAACAGGGACAGTTAATATTTAGATAGGGAGCTATAGTTAGATAGTTACAGTTTTTGTACAATCAGTGTGAAACCTATCCTACAGTGTTATTTTTATAATTTCTGTGTGTGAAACTCTGTGGTTTGTTAGAATTACTTATTCAGTGTATACTTATTTTAAATCATTTTATTTATTATTAAATATTTTACTACCTTTTATTGTGGCTGGTTATTTTCCTGAGTGTGTTTATGCTTATTGTGATAATACCAGGACCACTCCAAAAAGCCTTACTGCTTGGATTACATGCTACCATTTATATCAACATTTATTTTACCCAATATAATTGAATGCTTTTTTGAAAGGTATTGTGGTATCTGACTGGTGGTAGCCATTACCTTGTAATTTGGGAAAGAGAACATAGCAGGTATATCTGTGCCAGTCTTTCCAAGAGTGTTTGAATGTGTAAATATCAAACACTTAAGAGTGAGTGTATCAAATACCTAGAACTTGGAAACAGTGCTCTGTAGCTGTTAGTGTGAAGACTCACTTGGGGACCTAGATTGAAGCATATAGTCCATTCTCATGTTTGGAGCCTGCTCCCAGTGTAGTCTTAGGGGAAATTGTGTATTTTTATCCCTGCTTTCAGTGATGCTCCATTTACCAGAGGGAGTGGTTTGGATTGGAGACTCCTTAGTTACTGTCCAGAGTTTAAGTGGGTTTGTCACATATACTAGTATGCTGCAAAGACAAAATTGGGATTTTCAGTTTTTATACAGCTTTTCTTCCAGCACATAGCTGGAACAGTCACTTTTATTGGTCAAAGCACCTCTGTTCTATAGGGGCATTATATGTCAGCTTCTGAGCTTGCAGCAATAACCTTCTTGTCTAAATCTTAAGACTAAATGAGGTTTGGGAACAAACCAATTTGTCCAGGGACAATCTTCAATGTTTAGGGTTTAGGCAGAGAGAAAGGAGGAGTTGTAGTGCGGATAGAATAATGAAGGGAGGGTGTAGTAAGGATATTAAGGCAGGGAAGAAAGGGAAGGATTAGACTGAGCTTGGGATATGAAGGGTTCATTTAATAATGGACAATCTGGAAGAAGTGAGGTAGTTGTAGGGTGGGGCTTAGAGGTTTTATGTGTGGGTAGTTGGTAAAGGGATTAGTTTTAGGTGTGATCGTGTTACAAAGCAGACTTGCATCCAAGATGACCTCTAGGTACTGGTGCTGTCAGGTAGGCCTTAGATTGTTAGTTGTGCATCTGCAGGACGTAGGTAATTTGGGGATGTATGAGCTGGGTATAGGTTTAATGTATGCTTGTAAGGTCTGTGCATTTCTCTCTCTCTCTCTCTCGATTATAGGTGGGTAGTTGTTGCAGAGGTCTGTTGGGAGGGACTCTTTATGGCTGTGGGGGTGGGGTATGGGTTTAGCCTGGTTAGGATGGGTCACTGTTTTTGGCCCTAGTTCAGTAAAAAATAAAAATGTTACAATGATTAAAAGATGAGTAATGGTGGAGAACTTTAGGCCCAGTCAGAACTTACGTGCCTGGTGAGCCATTCTGTTCTGCAGGAAGCGTTGGTGAGTCGGTAGGTGAGTTGCAGTTTAGGTTATCATGGCCAAGTGTTCTATTGTAGAGTTGGTGAGTGGTTTGTATAGTTGTTCTCATGGTGAACCACACAACTGGTTTACTGATACCTTTACTGGGTAGCGGGTTCATTGGTGGTGGTAGGCAGATTTTGTTGGTGGTGCTTACCTAGTCAAAGCTGTGAATGACTTCTGGGCAGAGTAACAGTCATGGGCATACATGCACTGTGCAGCTCTAGCTATTATGGAAGGGAACGTGGTTAGCTGTCAGCTTGCTGATAGCTGGATGAAGAGTGTTACCTTTGCACATTGTGCAGCACTTGGGGTATACTACTCAATTGTGTAGATCTTATAGGTTCATAGGTTCACAGGAGGTTACTAGGCTAGTGGCCCTAGAGCCATTACAAGGTTACCCACATTAATCTAAATTAACCCATTTGCTCTTTTTTGGGTAGTTCACAGAACAAATTTATGAGCAGAGTAGGTCTGTGATCAAAACTGGCTACCACTGTCAATGAGGGACAAGAGTGCTACCCCAGGGGTAAATATGCATTCTCCCATACAATTATCCAGGTTGCTTTTGAATAAGGGCAGTGAGGAGCTCTGTTTTACATTTATAAGAAGTCTATTCCAGAGAAGTGGCAGTCTCTGGAACACTCATCTCTCTCTCCAGCATGATCCGTTAATGCCACAAGCTAGGTGTAGATCTCTACAGTGAATGACTCTTGAGCCATTTGACTTGTTGGATGTGCAGCATTTCCTATAGGCCAGACACAAGTCACCTCTCAGTAGCCTATAAAATACAGAGTAAAGTGACAGGGATTTCAGCCTGTCCACATAGGTCATGGTTTGGAGTCCCTGTATTTTCTTAGTGAAAAATCTCTGAGATCTCTCCAGTTGCTGCAGGTCTGATGAAAGTTGAGTACAGTGGAGTTATAACATCCCTTGACATGGATGCTATGCTCTTGCTTATAAGGTATGTTACATAGAATGCTTTCCTTACCACTGCGGCAACTTGGTGGTGAAATTTCAGATTACTGTCAACCTGTATTCCCAAGTCTCACAGCACTTGGCTGGAACTCAGGGGGGTGCTTTCAATATTGTAATTTGTAGGGAATTCCATTTTGCCAAATGAATAATAATGCATTATTTTTTCATTTAGTTTTAGACCATGGCTTTGGCACCAATCATTTGCTTGCGTTAGCTCTTCCTGTAATATGTTGATATCATTGGGGGACTCAATGATTGATCCCAGTTTGCAATCATGGTCTTTTGAGAAATAGATGCTAAACAATTAGGGGCCCAATTCAGACCCCTGGGGTACTCCACTGGTGATGGGTCTACTGCTGGAGGCAGAGTCATCAATTTTAACACTATGTGTTTTAGTGGTGAGCAAGGTGGCTATCCATCTTGTAACATAAGGGTTAATCCCTATCTGGGAGAGTTTCTCAAATAGGCTAGAGTAAGGAATTGTGTCAAAAGCCTTGGCAAGGTTGAGATAGGCTGTGTGCACTGTCTTCCCTTCATCCATGACTTTGGTGACATTCTCAAAGAAGTCTACTAGGTTTAATAAGTGTGATCTATCCTTAACAAAGCCAAACTGGGTTGGGTCCAGCATTTGAAGATCACCTATGTCCTTGTTGATAAGGTCCATGATGATTTTATTCATAGCCTTGCAGATGAAGCTGGTTAGACTTATGGGTCTGTAGTTCCCAGGGTCAGTCGATGGCCCCCCTTTATACAGAGGGATTGCTGTTGCTGTTCTCCATTCTGCACATAGCTAGCTCTCAAGCTAAGATTAAAGAGAACACCAAGTGGGTGAGCTAGTTCTTGTTTGATTGTTTAGTAAACAACCAGGGATATTATCTGGTCCCATTGAGGCCATGTTTGCAGAGGTGACCTGTTCTATAGAGATACTAGGCAGAGTCCTGTTGTCAGGTATGCCTTGGTATATGGTAGGTGGGGATAGGGGGTGAAGTTTGTGCTGAATCTGTCAGCTAGCAGGTTGACGATATCTTCCGGTGTAGTATCAGTAATCCCATTTACAACCAGTTTGACACACAGTTGGGCATTCTCTTTAGACTTCAGATGTAGGTAAAGAATGCCTTATGTTTATCCTTGGCTAGGGATGTGACTTTAGTTTCATAATTTGCTTTAGAAGACTTTACACAATTTCTGATTTTCTTGTTTAGGCTTAGGAGGGAACTCTTCCTCTGCAGAGTGATATCTCTCTTGCTTTTGGACAACAGTTTCTTCCACTTTTTATATAATCTGTTTATACCTGAAGTCCACCATGGTGGCTTGTTTTTATGGGAAGACCTGGTTTTGATCCAGTCAGGTACAGCAGAGTTTATGCATTCACTTAAGTGTTTGTACAGGGCATATGTGTACACTTCTGAATAGTAATCACTGATGTCTGTGATTATGGGTGGGATGAAGCTTTTTATACCATCGCTTAGTGCACTGTAGTTAGCTTTGGTGAAGTGTTTTATAATGTTCCTGTGATGATGTTACTTCCAGTAGTTACTTCAAATGAGACTGATTTGTGATCTGATCTAACCAGGGAGGGCATCATGCATGGGGAAGTACAGTGACCCCCCCATGTTGGTGCATACTATGTCCAGGACATTAGAGCCTCCCATTAGGGGTGCAGAGTATCTGTTACAGATCATTTGTGTTAAACTACAGAAACCTCTGGGTGAGCATGTTTTTGCTCATGTATGTCTCCCAGTCTATGGAAGGATAGTTTAAATCTCCCATGACTAAGCTGCTGAGCTGTATGGCGAGGGATTTCATTAAATCAGGATAGGTGGTGTCTTATTCTGGTTCATGGTGAGGGATCTATAGCTAGCAATGATGTAGTATGGTACTTTCTCAGTAGTTAATTGGACATGGCCTAGTTCAATAATGTCATGCTGTTTGACCAGTCTCCAAGTATATTTGGTTTTAATGAAGATGGATACACTTCCATCTTTGGTTCCCTCCTGCTCATTTTGAGGTCTGACAGTGTGGAAGGCATTGTAGCCTTTCATGATTGGGGTGTTCATAGCAGCTTTGAACCATGTCTCAGTAGCTGCACAGATGTCAGCATCCTCCATGGTGAGCAGTACTTCCAGGGAGTTCAGTTTCATGTTTAAACTCCTGGTATTAAGCAGAAAGACCCTGATGTTTGTCTCAATTAGATTTTGTTACTTTTGAAAATTTGTTTTGACATTTCCTAAAAAAGGCACTTTGAGGGAGGCAAGGGCCTTTGCCAGTGTCTGAAAGCTAAGGGGGGCAGGCTGACAGATACTGGATCCTCCTGGACTGACACCAGAAGCTGAGACAATTGTTGAAGTCAGTCATTTTCTTTTGTTTATATTGTGGCATCATCCTGGTTGAGGGTAGGATACTGGAACATACCTGTCTGGGACACATAATCAGAGAGTTGTATAAAGTCTCTCTTCATATAGTCCAGAGAGGTATGTCTCAAGTCATTCACTCCAACATGGACTATGACAGAGTCATACCGGTACTTGTTGTTGAGTGACTTGAGTGCTTGTGTGATTTGTCTGATCCTGGCACTTGATAGGCTGCTGACCATGAACTTTTCCTTGTCCAGTCTGGTGAAGTGGACATCTGTGTGTCTCACTATGGAGTCATGTATGACCAAGACATTTGATGTGTTTTGCCTTAGGGGCTTATTTGTTGAGACATGGATGTTTGTGTTGATATGTCTAGTGGTTTATTTATGCTTAGTGTTAAGTGTGTGTGCTGTGCCTTTGGGAGGTCTCTGTTCTTTTGATAGGCCTTTAGTAATTACCTCTACATATGTGGGTTTATGCATCATGATCTTAATTTGTCTGAGAGGTGAGATTGCATGAGAGGTGAAGCATGTGTGCTGACAAACCTGTTTGATGTCTAGTTTGTTTTTACATGAAAGAATCGACTCCAATTCCACAGTGTATTTGCATCACTCATATAGGGTGTTAGTTTGGTTTAGGAGTAAATGGCTGCCAGTATACATGAAGCAATTGCTACATTGCCTCAAGATGGCCATATCAATCAGTCTGGCAGG
Source organism: Protopterus annectens (assembly GCF_019279795.1). Classification (NCBI taxonomy): domain Eukaryota; kingdom Metazoa; phylum Chordata; order Ceratodontiformes; family Protopteridae; genus Protopterus; species Protopterus annectens. The sequence goes on from NC_056749.1 coordinate 499,530,585, forward strand.
ACAAATGTTAGGAAACTGCCCATCCATTGTGGCAGGATTTTTCTGAATGTGGTATTTGAGAAGGAAGTGGGCTAGCTGAACTTAGTCACAAACAACAAAAATGAAGCAGCAATCCAATGAAATATAGTTAACAAAGTGCACTGCTGGCTTAAAATGCACTTCTTTTTCTTTTTTTTTTTTCAGTGGATGCTTGGGATTTCAATGGAGATGGACTCCAGACCTCTGGCTGAAGTTGCCAAATGTTCAGCAACTCCGGTAAACTGAGGTCAAACCCATGCAAACGTGAGGTTTGTATACAGGCAAGTTTAAACAGTTTAACACAATACCAATGGAAAAACTCCAAACTGAGCCTTTCTCTAGCAATCCCTAACTCATATAGGTGATGAGCTACACACTTCTGCCACAAGGGTGCAGGGAGGCCCTCTTAATGTAAGAAGGCTGGTCTAAGAGCGCAGTGATACCAAACAGTCTAGATTCAGTAGGTCTGAATCTAGCCTCTGCTATGTAAGGCAAGGGAACACAATTTCTAGATGGGAAGGAGTAAGGGAGAGTCACTTAAAATTCAAAGTGAGTGTGTTTATTAGTATATTATTAGATGACTTGCAGTGGTACCACCCTCTGTACAAACTGGCAGCTCTTTCAGCAGCTGTGAACAGATGGAGACTATGGAGAGATTTCCTACACAGGGTTTTAAACTGGAGAGGTCAACCTATATGCAAGCATAGGGACCACATTTCTGGCTTTTATACAAGCAGGATGAAAGACTTTGATAAAGTTAAACCCTCAGGCCAATTGGATAAAAATACAAAAAGCTATCAACCAGTAGTTCCTACCTTGGAAGGGTTGAGTTTAGCTCTCTGCTCCTACCAGAGTGCAAAAGAGCCCTTCTGGCTTTGAGCTCAAGTGCAGTAACAAATATTATACAACAGAAAAAAGAATACCTGAAGTATCAGGAATCCTTGGAAATAAGATCATTTACCCTGAGAAATGTTCGCGACACACAAAAACTTTGCAAAATTTAGAAATATTTTGGCAGACTCACTCAGAACAGCTTTTGCAGTATCAGAGGAGGTTAGTAAATATCAAAATATCTCACTAAAAATATTTAGAAAAATGGGACAACCAAGCTTTATGTTGCATGGAACTAGTTGTCACCCCCCCCCCAATATTATTTCTTCCATTCCTTATGGGGAAATGGTTAGGGTTAAACGTTTATGTAGTGACAGGAAGGAATGTGAGAAGGAAGTTCAAACTACAGCTAATATGTTCATAGGGGCTATGAGCCAGAGAAAGTATGGTTGGGGTATAATAAAGTAATGGATAAAAAAGTGAATAAAGGACAGAACATAATAATGCAGAAAAAGAATGCTGAAGAAAAAGAAAGTGAGTTATATTTTGTGTCTAAGTATACTAATATTTCTAATATTTTAGAGAAAATAGTTATTATTGGTCTTGTATACAGAAAGAAAAATCCTGCCTAAAATATTTCAAACTTTGTTTTTCATATAAAAGTGGCAGGAGTCTTAGACATGTTAGTACATGGAACATTTGAGAGACCAAAAAATATAGAAAATAATATAGTGAAATATGGAACTTTTCCATGTAACAATTGCACAGTATGCAAACATAATATAGTGGACAGTTTTGAAAGTATTGATGGAAATAAATTGACAGAAGAGGCAGCTTCACTTGCAATAGTGGAAAGATTATATATAGTTTAAAATCTCCTTGTGGATTATTTTATATTGGGGAAAGCAAGAGAAGCTTTGCTGTAAGATTAGAAGAGCACATAAGGGACATCAAGAAGCAAAGATTTCAGAGTCCTGTAGCTATGCACTTTAAGGAACACCATCATGGAGACCCACAGGGGTTACAGGCAACTCTTTTGGATCAAGTGAATACTAGGTTTAGTACTAATGAAAAAATCAAGGAACACTTAAGGAGGAAGGAAGCAATATTTATTTTAAAATATGATACATTTCCAAGAAGTTTGAATAGGGAATTGTCTTGGCAGCATTTAATATAAGAAGGTTAAAAAAAGAATATTAAAAGTTAACCTTTTTAGTTGGCTTTTTAGTGAATTCTTAATTGGTTGATTAATTGATTAAATGCATGTATTTAAGTGCATATTTACTAGCAGAAAGATGTTCTCTGAAAAGGTTTTTCTGAAAGCCGAGGCACCAGAGAAGTGTTACTTGCTCTTAATGGTCTGTATAGTAAACTGAGTGAATTCATCTGGCCTGGAACTTGGGGTGTGAGGTCTGGTTTATTCTGCAGTGTGGTGCTTTATTTAAATATCAGGATATTGTTAAAACAACCTAACATGAGTACAGTAACAACCAGATGGAGTTTCTTTAATGAGTGCAGACTTAAAAACAGTGATAAATTCAACAAAATAAATAAATGCAACACAGAAGTTTCAACTATCACTAAAACAGAGTAAGTGCAAAAGATATAATTGTATCAGCTTTGTAGGTCAGATGATTTTAGAAGCACTCCAAGTCTTATAATTACAGGTGTCCAAGCCAGGCACAAGGAAGCTCTGAATAAATCTTGCTTTATATTTTGTTTAGTGCCTCACTAGGTTTGTGGCATGGCAAATCTCCATGTTCAGTAGGCACTGAATGGGAACGTGCAGACAACTAATGCGAGGGCAAGTCACTTAGTTGATGTGGAGGGGGTGATATAGTCCGCTGGTTCATCAGTTATAATCTGTCCCTGTTTTGGGCTTTGTCCCCATACTGGTGACTCCAGTGATGAAGTTACAGCAGCAACATGCTGTAGGGGATGGTGGGCAGTAAGTTTTCATTCCTTATTGCAAGGATTAGGATAAGTTATGTTTAGGATAACTTTATTGGGTCTCTTTCCTGCAGGAATACATCCTCCACTATACCATTCATTATTGTTGCACAGGAATTCTGTGAGACACAAGCTCACTGCAAAGGACTCCTGGGAATCTTGCAGGATAGTGGGAATGTGATCCTCTGGTTGATTGGGTACAAGGGTTAGGGGGACAAAGAAAAAAAAATAAAATAAAATCAGACAGATGATGGAAAGCTGTGGATGGTTAGCTCATGGGGCAAGTGACTAGGGTTAATGTAACTTGGAAGGGAAGCTAGCTGTGATGATAGTCACAAACTTTTCTGATGGGGCTGATGACTGCGGAATATTCTGCTTAGGGAGGTATATTCAAAGCTAGGGAGTGTGGTGGTATGGATGGTCAAATAAAAGGAAAAAAAATGAAGGAAAGAGGAATGCAGGCACTGGGGAGTTGGTATGGGGTTCATTAATGTTCCACTGTCCAACCTGGCAGAGTATTATTTTTTTTTCCTAGAATCTTGGTGTTGAATTTCACTTTCAGATGGCTGAGGTGCAGAATTTGTGACAGAGATGGGTGGCTATTGTTTCACAGGCTAAAGAACTGTTCCAAGACTTGCCTAATGATGAAGGTCTGGTGAATGAAGAACCTGACAAGTCCAGTCAGAAGAGTAGAAGGCAGGCAGCAAAGAGCAAACTAGTAGCTCAAGGGCAACGAGCATGTCATTTGAGAGAAATTGCTTCTTCAGTGTAGGCTCTGGATGCTGGAGTGGTGTATGGCACACTTGCAGGTAATGATATGGTGCTGGGAGTTCTGGTAGGCATGGCGGACTTAGTGTGATTGGGGAGTAGTTCAGGAATAGTTGTTGACTGGTTAAGTCAGAAAGCTGGCGACTCTGCAAGAGGATTGGAGGGACTGCAAAGGCTTAGTAAGAGTGGGTAGGTTTTAGGTGAGGCATTCACCAGAGAGGGCAGTGTAGGTTTGGCAACGGGGAGTTTGGCATCATCTGTAGTTGTGCGCAAGTCTCAACTAGAGAAGGCTGGTTTGGATTTTGGTTTTTGGCCTGGCAATTGGTTAGCAATGCAGGCCCTGGGGCAGGGGAGTGGGGCAGTCTTTTTGATCCCTCAAATACCTTCCTTAGTTAAAGAAGAGATACGGAAGGGGAGAAATACATCAATATCTTTGAATTAATTGATGTGGAAGGGGTTAATTGTTTGTTGGAGCTAGAAACTGCCAATAGTAAAGATCTTCTGGCAGCTTTGGCAGCCTGTGGAAAATGAGGGTAGCTAGATTGTGACTGAGGACCTGGAAAAATTGGGTATTGGGCTTTGTGTACTATATGGCAGTTTGGTTGGAAAAAGACAGCACCTTGGCCCTTACACTTTTGGTGTATTTTCTTACAATCCGAGAGGTGCAACATCTGTGGGTGGATAATGCTTGGTTATGGTACAATCAGAGGTTTTCCAAGCAGGAAGCAGTTGATCAGTCCCTGCGTTGAGAGGTTAGGCACCCTGACATATGGCTGGCCACTATGATGGATAGCTTTAGTACTGTTAGAGAGAGTAAGGTTGGAGGGGGGTATGGTAGAAGGGGGAGGAGTGAAAGTGTATTGGGACTTTAATGTGGAGAGTTGCTTGTGGGTGGCATGTAGGTTTTTGCACATTTGTTCATCCACCAGTGCAGTGTGGCCAGCAGGAAAATAATGCAGTCAGTCAAACATTGTTTTTGGCTGAGTTCAGTGGGTTACCATCTTTGTTTCAGGGTTTTCAAAGTTTGCAAGGTAGGGGGAATTTTCATGGGCAGAGAGTGGCTGCCCTTTTGGGGGATAAGGGAAAGATTTAGGGATGCATTCTCCCATTAAAGTACAGGTATTGCAGATCACACTGCAGCAATTTCATGATTTAGCAGTTGTGAAATAATTAATTCATGGGTTTTCTCATGGATTTTCTGTTAAAATAAAGGTAGGAAAGGATATAGTAGTCTGTAAGAACTTGCAATCACTGTAGGGGAAGGAGGATTTTTTGGAAGGTTTGGTGGAGAGGAATGGATGGTGGGTAGGCTACTGAGCCCTTTTGACGTCCCTTCCCTGTGGCAATTTTAAGATCTCATCATTGGGTTTGTTTGCTATGAAGGCAGCAGGTGAATTTTGGTTGATTCACCATTTATCTTACCATGAGGGGAGCTCTGTTAATGATTTTATTTTGGTAGAGGAATTCTAAGTGAGTTATGAGTCCTTTGATGATGTGGTGTGGGTTATTCTGTGGGGGGGGGGGGTTAAGGCTCCATGATTGGTGAAGGTGGATATTCAATCCATGTTTCAGCTTTTGTTGGTATGGGAGGAAGAGTGACTATTACTAGGCAATGTGGTTGGAAACAAGGTCTGTTTTGATAAGACTATGCCAGTGGGATGCTTGGTAGCCTGTGTTATTTTTGAGAAGTTTAATGTGGCACTGCACTGGATTTGGCAGCAGTGGGGGGGGGGGGGCACTCAGAGAGTGGTGCATTGCCTAGATGATTTTCTAATAGTAGGTGAAGGGTTTGGGGGAGCATTGGAAGGTCTTTGGGAGTTTTTGAGGATGTGTGAAGAACTGGGGGTCCTGCTGGCTAGGCAGAAGCTGGAAGTCCCAGCTAAGGCATTGGATATCTTGGGCTTATTAGTAGACATGGAACACTGTTTGTTTTCTCTACTGGGGGAGAAGATAACACATTTGATGGAGGAGGTTGAATGGGTGAAGTCCAAAGGCAAGGTGCAGGTGAAGGATGTCATGTAGCTTTTCAGGGCTTTTGAATTTTGCATGTCAGGCAGTTCATCCAGGTCGTACTTTCTGTAGTTATGTGGCCTTTTTGTTAAAAGAGGGAAAAACAAGCATCATTTGGTAGGGGTTGGGAAGTTGGCACTAGTAAATTTAGCCCTTTGGTTGTCTTTCTTGGAGCAGTTTAATGAAGTTTCCTTTTGACAGACATATTGGGTTGGTCAAGGGGATTTGCAATTATTTACAGATGCAGCAGTGGTATTGGAACACGGGTGTGTTTTTTGAGGGGGAATGGTTTGTGGCTCATTGGCCAGCAGAATGGAAAGAGGAGTGGAAGAAGGATGTTGCCTTCTTGGAGTTAATGCCAATTTGGGCAGTGTCCATGGTTTAGCAGGAGCAGTTGAGGGGGGAAGAGGGTTACATTTCATTCGGACAATATTGCAGTGGTGTTGGTTTTACAGGTGAAGATGACAAAGTCTGAACACTTATTGTTAGTGTTGCTTAAGTTGGTTTTGCAGAGCTCGCAGATTAATTTTTCTTTTACAGGTGTGCATATAACATTTGCTAGGAGTGGGATTGCTGAATGTTTGCCTCACTTTGTTTTCCAGATTTTGGAAGCTAGCTCTGAGGGCAGTGGCTGAACCGATGGCAGTGCCAGGCAAAGTATGGTGAATTGGGCTGATGTGGCCTGATGGATGGTGTGGCAGTCTTAGGCAGCATCTATCAGGAGGGCATATGGTATGGCATTATATGATTTTAATAAATTTATTTTACAGCTGCCTGAGGAGGAGTGAGTTTGGTTGGAAGAAATAGCAAAACAAACAGCAGCAGAAAGATGAAAAATCCACAACTGGCCACATTAAAAAAGTTTAAAAAGAAAGCACACTCGGCACCTCGACACAAAGTCTTCCAGGAGTAATAGAAACACTGAAATGTAAAACCTCTTATATGATCCATTAATCAGCACTAATTACATAACAATTGTTCCATTTAATTTCTAAATGTAAACTTACAGGCAACAAAGTATCATACTTAAAAATATAAATAGATTCTTTATAAAGTAGTTTCTCTTTAATACTGCATATTTCACCAACTTGTACAAATATTTGTTCCAGAACACAACCACGTAGTAAAGAAAAATCACAATTGTGTCTTTCCTTAAAGTGCATAGCTATATTGCTTTCAGTTTTGTTCTTTTTTATGTCCCTAACATGTTCTCGCAGTCTAGTTCTAAATTTCCTTTTACTTTCCCCTATATAATACAAATTACAAGGACACCTCAGGGCATATATAATGCCTGCACTGTCACAAGGAAATCTGTCAGAAGGGGAAAATGAACACCATTTATTTTACCAAAACTAGGGACAACATTAAAAATATACTGCATTCTCCACAAGGAAAAGTGCCCATTAAAGAAGGATTTAAATAAATCCTATCATCAGGAGAGCTGAAAAGACTAGAAGTTAAAAAGTCTTTTAAATTTTTGCCCCATCTGTAGGAGATAAAAGGGTGATGAGCAACAAAATTACTAAGTTCACCATCTTTAATCAAAAATTCCCAACAACTGTTTAATATGTTGCTTATCTCACTGCTAAGGCTATTATAAACTGACACAAAATATACTTTCTCCTTCATTTGATTTGTATCTATATTATAAAGTTTATTTTTTACACCAATACTTCTAAGATGGGCTCCCACCCCCATCCTCTGTGAAACTACCCTATGCAAAGATTTTTAACTATATTATATTTATAACCTCCACCAATGAATATTTTAAACATACTTATACATTCCACCACAAAATCATCCCAGTTATTACAAATTCTATCAGTTCAAAGGAACTCTACATAAGGAAGGAATTCCAAAAGATGTTTTGGTTGAAAACTGCCCCCATGTAAAAGATGATTACTATGTGCAAATTCCCTTTGGACAGATGTTCTTATACTACCATTGTCCATACCTTCTAAAATGAAGTCCAAAAAATTCACTTTTTTACCATTCCATCATTTATTCCATCGAAACCTAAACCATAGATGTTGTTCTCTAAGTCTTGATGGAAGTTACTAATATTATTTTCACCACCTTTACATATGAAAATTAAATCATCTATATATCTATAGTAACCAATAACATGGTCACACACAAAATTGTGCTTATACAGATACTCCAATTCAAAAAGAGCCATCAGCAATTAGCATACACTGGGGCAAAAGAAGCCCCCATAGTTATGCCCTGTAGTTGTTGATATACTGTCTTATCAAATGTAAAGTAGTTATTCAGCAAGCAAAATGTGTGACTTCCGCAATATAATTTGACAAGGGGGTATCTCCTAAAAAGTAAGACAAAGCTTTGATCCCATGTTCATGCTTAATGCTAGTATAATGGTGTCTGGCTTATTACATAGGCAAAACTACTAGAACATTAAAAGAAAGTATAAAAACACCTATATGCCGTAAAAAAGTCGTAACTTAACTAATGCTCTTGCAAAACATGTGCATACCTACAATGATCATATTTTTGAATTTTGTGGTATACAGCAAGTTAAAGAGCAGCCTAGGGGCAGTCCATGGATGCTACATCTTGAAAGAGCTGAATTAATGTGGCAGTTATCATCATATTCTTATGTTTGGCCAGGACTTAATGATTGTTGTGCTATTAATAGTATTTTAAAGTTAAAAGCACTGCTTAGGTAGAAAAAATAAGATGTTATGATATTGTCATTATAAATGGCAGTGTTTATTTTACATGTTATTTTGCAGGGTCAACACCTTTTAGTCTAAATAATATGGCATCTAGCTGGGTTAAAGGCCTATTTTCTATTGAGAAGGTATGATTGGTAACAGGTTATGTTTTAAGCATGGATGCTTATTCTTTAAGTCATGCTAATTATTATTATGCAATATTTATTATGTTTTAGATAGTATATTATTAATAGGTATCTTGTGTATATCAAACATTGTTTCAAGTAATGCATAATGAATTTTAATAATAGAGTTTTAAATTTATGTATGGTGACATCATTTCCTTTTTTATGATGGGATGGGCGATGTAAGAAGTTATTTAAATAATTGTCATGTAATGCGATGTGGTCTGATGAAGTTTGTGATTTCCACAAATGAAAAGGGCTTCACCTAATAAAGTAGAGTAGTTGTATCCTGGCTGTTTTTTGTTTTACTTTTATAGTTTGTTTTGTTATTCATTTTTTGAGTACTTATACATTACACCACAAAATCATCCCAATTATTACAAATTCTATCAATTTGAAGGAACTCCCCATAAGGAAGGGATTCCAAAAGATGTTTCAGATGAAAACTGCACCCATGTAAAAAATGATTACTATGTGCAAATTTCCTTTGGACAGATGTTCTTATACTACCATTATCCATACCTTCTAAAACTAAGTCCAAAAAATTCACTTTTTTACCATACTGTATTCCATCAAAACCTAAACCATATATGGTGTACTCTGTCTCGATGGAAATTACTAATATTATTTTCACCACCTTTACATATGAAAATTAAATCATCTGTATATCTATAGTAACCAATAACATGGTCATGCACAAAATTGTGCTTATACAGATACTCCAATTCAAAAAGGGCCATCAGCAATTAGCATACATTGGGGCAAAAGAAGCCCCCATAGTTGTGCCCTGTAGTTGTTGATATACTGTCTTATCAAATGTAAAGTAGTTATTCAGCAAGCAAAAATGTGCGACTCCCGCAATATAATTTGACAAGGGGGTATCTCCTAAAAAGTAAGATAAAGCTTTGATCCCATGTTTATGCTTAATGCTAGTTTAAAGGCTTTTTACACCCATAATTAATCAATACATGTTTTTATCCCATATTTCTCTAAAATGTCAGAAGAATCTCTAATATACAATTTTAGCTTTATTACAAAAGGTTTTAGATAACTATGTATTAATAGGGTCTATATCAGAACATCAAAGTATTAAAACTTCGAATGATCTGATATCAAACACTATTCAGCAAACACTAAGAATAGCGAAGCTGCAGAACCGCAAATTCTTTCCTCGGGAAATAATTCGGTTGGCCGTTTCTGTGGCTTCGCTATTGTTAGTGGTGTGGTGGAGAGTTACGGGTTGGGTTCAGGTAAGTGTGCGATTGTTTGTACTTTAGGGTTAGAGGCGGGTTAAGTGAGTTAGGGTTAGGGCACGGGTTAGGCGTGTGTGCGATAGTGACAGACTTTAGGGTTAGGGGCGGTTTAAGTGAGTTAGGGTTAGGGCGCGGGTTAGGTGAGTGTGCAATAGTGACGGACCTTAAGGTTTGGGTTAAGGTAAGTGGGTAGATAGTAGTGTATGTTTAGTTTAGTGTAGCGTTAGATGTAGGAATTTAAGTGTATGTGTGTGGTTGCTGTTTGTCTGATGTGCTTGTGTTGTGTGTACATGTTTCGGAGCAGCACATTTTTTCCATGGGAAAAAATTTGCTGTTCTGAATGTTCGATATTTTCATGTTTAGATGTTTTGGGGCTGATGAAATAGCATTCGCTATTTTCATTTTTTGATAACGTGATATAAACGCTATTAATAAACCTGTTTTATTCAGAAAATATCTACAGGCTGCCACTACTGGGCAAACAGGAGGATTAGCCATATTTTTATGCAACTTAGGCACACAATAAAAAGAAGGTATCTTGCATCTTTCAGCACTAAACCTTTTATCAAAATCTTCCTTGATCAAATAGCCTAACCTAAAGTCTTTCTGTAATAACATTTTATATTCCATAATAGCATTATTGTAAGCATTAATATTACATTTTACTACATGGTTGGAAGACATATTTGATATTTGGTCTGGGCTGGGGTGCACGGTAAGGCTGTGCAGTCAGTTAAGGTAGACCTGCCTGTGATCGGAATATTTGTGTGGGTGGCAGGGTTACATGATTTCACTAAGTCCTGGACAATTGGACGGATGTTTAAGCGATGGAGTCAAGTGGCTGGCATGAATATGGATAAGTAACAGCCATTGGCAAGACAAGTTTTGAAACTTTTATTTCAGGGTTTAGCTTTGAAGGTTGGTGATTCAGATAATTATGCTTTGGGGGGACCTTGAGCTGGTTAATGTATTATGGAGCATTTAGTGTGTCAGAGTTGTTAACATAACTGGTTTGGGGGGGACATCACAATATTTTCTGTGTCATTGCATATTTAGTTGCATAAATCTAAAACGGATCAGTTATGTGAAGAGAACACAGATAGTGTTTATGAGATCAGAATGATTGGTGGGTTAGGCTTAAAAACTACTGCAAACTTATCTGGGTTGCGCTCAAAACTTGGTTTTCCGGTCAAAAGGGGATAAGGTGATTACGGGTAATCAGGTCATATATGTGATGAGGGCTTTTCACTGTAGTTTTCTGAGAGAAAGGTTTTCCACTCATTCCTTTTACATATGTAAGGCTTTAGATTTAGTGAGGGACGTCAGATCAGTTGAGGTCATTAAGACCATTGGTTGCTAGTCTTTATATGCTTTTTTTTCTTTTATTAGGTAATTGGCTAAAAAGTTTGGGTTGCTGTTAATTTTTTTGCTTGTTTTTGTTTTTTTAGGAAAGGAGATTGTCATTCTAGGTCACTCATATATTCATTGGGTGGTGAAGATGGCTGCAGTTAGGCCCAATGGCAATCATTTGGGCTTGCATTGCTTCGAGTGGAGAGTCAGATGGCATGGTGTTAGAGGTCTCAGGTGAAATCAGCTCATGGATGAGTTTGCATTTATACAGTTATGGATGGGGCTTCCTCAAGTACTGGTGGTACCCCTAGCAGGTAATGACATAGGAATAATTCAAAAACAGCAATTGGTATACTAGATAAGGGAGGATTTGCTTACTTTGAAGAGGGTATATCCAGGTATGTGCATCGTGTGATCCGAGATAGTACCTCATTTATATTGGGGGAATGCTGTTAGTTTTATGGTATTAGAATTGACATGGTGATTTGTTAATTGTAGGTTGGTGAGGCAAATGGTTGCTTTGGGTATTAAGATGATAGCGCATAGGTATTTTGATGACAGGAATGCAGTTTGGTTCAGACAGGATGGAGTCCACCTGAACAAATATGGTTTAGATCTGTTTAATGTACACCTAGGTTTATTTTTGGAGGGTTTAGTGGAAGTATTGCAATAGGTGAGGGGATCAGCCTGGGTCCAGCTGGTGGGCAGAGAGGATGGGCAGGCTTGCCCCTCTTCTATTCCCCCTCTAGTGTTGACTGTTGATGCAAGGAGCTTTCGGGGTATAAGCAAGCAGTTTGACGCTGTTTTGATTAATAAGAATAAGTGCGTGGTTGTGAGGAGACAGCTTATTCTGGCAGGGTTAGTGGGGATAATCTGCCCTGATGAATGGTTACAAGGTTGTTTCATGTTGTGTTTAATGACCTGAATTGATGAAGTAATGTTATGATGTTTTATGCCATTTAATAAAAGTTGTCAAATGCCACTGTGATATGTGATGTTTTATTGAAGGGGGATCGGGACAAATAAAAGGGGGAACTAAAGTTGTCTTGGTCAGAACACAATGCCAGGACTGCCTTCATCGATATCACATGTATAGCACTATTCCTCCACCGACATTTCCACAACCTTAACTAGTAGAGGAATGACATATTACACTAGCCAGGTGTCAGGTTCAGACAGTATTTCACATGGAAGCTACGGGAGGTAACATGCTTAAGATGTACATTGCATCATGTGATTTGCCAGTGAATTGAATTATTTAAAGCTGGAAAAAAAAACTTAAATGTGCCGTAGAGTGGGCCAGCCCACATACTCTTTCACCATTAGTAGATATTAGGCCCTGGTTATTTGGTATCCTAGATAAGTATTTTTCATTGATAATATCTGTGATGCTAGCATAGCTCTCAACCTTCCATCTCCAAAATGAGGAACACTCACCTTCATAATGTGGAACAAATGGGCAAAATGTGGAACACATACTAATAGCTTACTAACAACTTCAACTAGGAAGGTCATAGGATGGTTAAAAAATTCTGGTTTTACTTATAAAGAAGATCCTTTAATGAATTAATATGATTAATTTCTATTTACCATGGATTTCACTTAAAAAAATCCTAACACTGAATGTGCGACAGACTCTTTCAATGTGGAACTTTGAGGAACTTCAAGGAACATAAAAATTTTAAGACCCCAAATGAGATACGTTCCTCATAATGAGGTACACTTGAGAGGTATGGATGCTAGGCTCACATCTGTCTCACTTACCTTTATCATTGCCCTTAGAGGCTACGCAATGAAATTTTACTTTTCAACATTGTGTCATGTTTTTTTTTTAATGAATGAATATAGATTAATTAAGGTGAAACAACATACCTGAAGGGACAACTCTTGGAATAGATTTGGAATTGATGATACCTTTTCAGTGTTACTAGCAAATTGACCAATTTACACATCTGTCCATTGAATGAGTTAGGTCTTTAACAGTGTTGTGTGAATGTTTTTAATCATAACTAAGTGCTATTTTCTGTTTCTACAGTTGATGTCTTACATACTGCAAATTTCTCTATGGCTAAATAAAAAAGGTCAAGTATATGAACATGTAATCCCCATGCAACAAACTCTGTAATACTATACACCACTGCACAATTAAGAAAGAAGCAATAATTAGCTAAATTGCAACAGTAGCAAATGTATTAAAATTCCATTCAGGGTATGCAATACTATGCACATTTGCACACATTAAAAAAGAAGTAATAATTAGTTTAACTGTAGCACATTTCCATAGTAGCAAATGCAGTTAAAGTCCACTTTGCATAACTGTCTTAAACATTACGAATTTACAGAAAAAACAAATGCAGTGCAATATAACTTTTTTATTACTTTTGTCTGCATGAAAAGTACTTGCACATTTTAATTTGCTACAGCTCCAACATAGCTATTTCATTTTTTCACAAATGTTCCTTTTGTAAGGCAGTTAATGTTCTCCCAAGTTATCACAGTCTTCCTCACAATCAGATTATATACAAATGGGAAGATGATAACACTGGAAATCACTATATTTAAGAAATAACTTATTACATCTGTTAATGTTCAGTGCAATATACAATTAGTAAGTGGGAAGACAGGAAAAGGAAAGTAATTGAAGTGTAAGTAGGTTAATGGAGGCCTTCTCAATATGAACTTGTAGCCATCATTAATAAAGACAAATGAGATAAGAGCGGACGTGGGTTTGAAATTAAATTTACATGAAGAGCAGGCAGCTAAAGAAGCATGGGAGCTTGAGAATGCAACAGAACATGGCTAGTTAAGTGAGAAAATCAGAAATTCTCACACAGCAGTCTTTTCTGGCAACTCTAACAAAAAAATACTTGATTTGTTTTTCTTACCTTAAAAAATACTAATTCCCTTCACCCACAGTATAGAAACAGTTAATATATTTAGTCTGAGACATGCTTCTTTCTGCCCTATCCCAGAAATTTTAAAACTCAAAAAACCCTTCAAATTAAAATAACATTGAAGTAAAACAGAAAGTAAAAAAATGTACCAAATAAATCAGAGATACTCAAATGATTACAACGCTGTTTTCTCTGGCAACTGTCTCAAGAAAGCTGTGGCTTGTCTTTCTCATCTGAAATAGAAAATGTTATTTCTTAGGATTCACCATTTAACAATGTCTCCCTTTTCTCTTGCACAGTCAGATCACATAAGTCAAAAGTAAACAATGCAAGCTAGATCTGTACTGTCACTAAGGAGCTGACTAAAACCTAATTTTATGTTTCATCTGGAGCTAGAGGTGTGCAAGGGTTTTGGAGTGTAGTGATTTCCTGGCATCACTTCTAAAATTGGCATCCCCCTCTGTCATTCCTCATTTTAATGTTACTCATAATCTCACATTTTGTTGCCACATTTCTTGCTTCATCTATGGGGCAATACATTAAAATACCACTGATTAAATGTATGGCAGCTGTGACTAGGTGGTTTGTTCCTTTGCAGCATCTTCTGAGTTACGAATTCCTTTTGAACAGCTACAGTGGCTGAAAAGTCATTGTCAAAACAAATTAGCTTGTCTGCATATTCAGCATTTCCACAGCCCATGAATTAAAAAAAAAATGTCCTCTTTCTTAAGATAGGTTATACAACATAACAGTTTGTGATTTTGTCCTAGATTAGAAACTTCAGGGTCTAGACATGGATGACTACAAATTGTGTCCTAGGTCAACCCTAAGAAATATTATTTAAGAAATTCATTAAAAAATCTACTCAACATATTCAAGTAGTACACCCTCACAAAACAATTTTTTTGTTTTCCCACTGCCATCCTCTGTCATCTTTCTTTACACAGTTCTGGTGAGTGCAATTTTATTGGGGAAAAAAGTACATTCTTATAAGTTTAGGTCGCTTTCCATCAGAAATACTGTCTTATTTTTGCTTGACATGCATTTGATATTTTGTTTTGCCTGGACACACTTGGAGTGAGAGAATGTTTCCAGGGCTTCTCACTACTTAAAGTGTGGACGTTTCTCAGACATCATGTACAAAATGTCTGTAGGTAACAAAAAAACTACACTGGATGTGTTAAAAAGTAGCTATCAACAGTGGAATCTGTCATATTAATGAATGAATCAATCAGTGAGAGAATAAATAAATGTAGAAATGAATGAATAAATGTGTGAATGGGAAACATACAATGAATGAATGAGAATCTGTATGATTTATTTAGAAACATCTATACTTTTAATATTCTTGCTGTGGATGCCTTTATGAAGGCTTCAGCATGGGTAAGAAGGTCTAACACTTTAGAAAATGGAAGCTTCTCAGCAGGAGTATATCCTGGTATGTGTTTATTTTCCTTTTCCATTAACAATTTACCATGTGTCTTGCCAGCTGTTAACAGTACCATTAATGTAGGTGACATTGTTGTACTACAGTCTGAGAAATCACTTCAAAGTTCACAACAAAAACTACAACTTTACTTCAATTCACTATGGAAATGTCTGACTGATAAGCAACTTGAGAAAAACTGTTAAAAAATCTAATACTATACTGTTTGGCACCCCTTAAAAGTTGAAACTGACCCCCCCCCCCAATATACCCCTACCAACAGTTAACAGAACAGAGATATCTAGGTATACATTTTGATCAGCAAAATACTTTTGTCATGAGCAAAATGTCACAAAAGTAACTCAAACCACATAAGACTATCACATATATAATCAAACCTACTTCCTTTAGAATCTAAAAAAAAGCTCAACCACTTGTTGTTGTGTCTTTTGGCTTATCCCGGTTAGGGGTCGCCACAGAGGAACTCCGGTCCGCTAATGTTTGGTAGTGGATTTTTCTGTGCCAAGTTACCAGCCCTGACGCACAACCTTCAATGAAGGCATGCCCATTCACACATGCCTCCACACAGAAGACGCTCTAGCTGAGAATCGGACGCGACAACGTCTTGCTGTGAGGAGACAATGCTACCGCAGCACCACTACCGCGGGTTTACTGCAAATGATAATTCCCAAAACAAAGTATCACATACCCTTATTTGTAAAGAACTCAAGAGAACACACCTTGCATACACTTATTTGTAAAGAACTCAGAGAACAACCATAGATTTCAAATGACAGTAAAGAGGATCTGCAGATTTGTATCCATAGGTGGCCCTATAGAATAGCTGCTACTCACTAGAAAAAAAAATCAAGCAGTGTGCAAGTAACAGCCAGGTCTCTCTGCTGCTTAGCTGTTTCACATAGAAACTACTGTCCTGCTCCTATTGCCTATCACTGCTGCATACACTGCAGCATGGACTAATTAGTTATAGCTGCTGCACACCTACAGACTAAGCAATACTGTTGACAGGCCAAATTTCTCCAAAAGAATAGAACACGCTTTCTCAAAGCCTGCACATGCAGCCTGAAACACTTTATCTGAAAATACAATTAAGTACCTCCAAAAGGAACTATTTCAGTTCAATTAAAATACAAATATCTTACCAATGAATGCAAGTGTTGTTTTGTTGTCACTGTCTGAGAAACTTAAAATATTTCAACTAATTTACTTGCTTACTTCTGAAACTGTACTAATAATTTATGTAGATAAAATGTTCTGATCTTTTAAAATGATATTTCTTGTTATAAAATGACCATATTTCTCTCTCTTACTACCATATTACTCTAACTATTGGCCGCGGTGGTGCAGCAGTTAACGTTGTCGCCTCACAGCAAGAGGTTCTCATATTCGATTCTCGGCTGGAACGCCTTCTGTGTGGAGTCTGCTTGTCCTACCCGTGGTCGACTGATGCTAAAGACATGCAGGTAGGTGCGAGCATGAATGGGTGTGCCTTCTTTGAAGGTTGGGTGTCGGGCTGGCAACTCGGCACCGTAAAAATCTACTGCCAATCATGAGCGGACCGAAGTTCCGCTGTGGCAACCCCTAACCAGGAAAAGTCAAAAGACTTTGACTCTCTCTTACTACACTCAGTATATTTTTGTGCTGTAAATATTTTTCTTTGTATATTTTCATAACGTTCTCTCTCTGTCTCTCACTAAATTCTACTGTATTGAACAAATGTAATTCACTGTTGAAAAAGTTGTAACAATCTAAAGGGTGTGGGTTGTGGGTGAAAATAATCAGTGGATCAGCCTCCAATTCATTTAACAAAGTCAGTGTGTATGTAAATAAATAAATACATTAAATAAACATTGCTCAATTAAATACAGGCAGCATTATAAATGAAGTGAAGCCATGGGAACTTTACTCGGTAGATTGTGGGAGAGAAAAGAAATTGACTTTAGCCTCATCATATAATATTTCCTGCATTTTAAATGGATTTCACTACTGCACATACCTGCAGAAAAAGAAGAAGATTGCAGTTTGGGGCTCTTCTTTTGTATAGGTGGATTCAGTATGTAACATTCTAACCTCAGATTAAGCCACATTTGACACAGAGTCCATCTGGGATACAGTTATCCACTGTTCAGCTCAGGTACACATAGATTGTATTTATGTACCACTTCTCTCCATACAGGATTTGTTGCTTAACATCTAGAGAACAGCAAGTAGACCCTTCCTTTAATAGAAGTTATCAATTTATACTGGAGGCATTAGTCTCTACCAGATTATCAAGTATCGATCCATTCTTGGAGTTGAGTACATGCACTCATTTTACTGTAAGGTGATTATTTTTTCATATCTGCAGATAATTAACCCAAGTACCATAAAATAATCAAGATGACAAACTTGGGGGGAAGGGGGGTTGGCCAAGATGGTGAGCAACTAACAGCACTGTTTTTTCAGCTCTGCTTCATTTTAACATCTCTGACAGGATTTTATTTTTACTAAGAAACTCAAATAGAACTTTTACCAAAATAAAACCAAAACGGATGAACAACAAACAGCAAAACAAGAAAATCATCCACTGGTAAGGCAAACAAATGAGGACAATAAAAATTCAACTTTTTTTAGTTTTAGCTCTTTCATCAAGAAGGACATCTTCAGAAGAATGTTCAAAATGTGCTGGGTTTATAGCTGAACATTTGATGAAATATTTACTACAAAAAATAAGTTTGAAACTAACTTAATTGCTTTTTCCTGTCAGAAAAATTAGGAAGTACTAATTGCCTCAGAATGAGCCACTCTAAGCCCAGTGTACAGGACGGTGCAATGAAAAAAAAAGACATGCAGGATATACTAGGTAACATCAGTGAGTTATCTGTAAAGGCTGATGAATTAGAAAGCAAAATGGACAAGCTTTAAATAGGAATATAAAAAACAAGTTGAAGTGCTGAGTGAATCTCTTAAACAACAATCATCACAAATCCTGAAAATATCAGAGGCACTGATTTTGATGGCAAATTACTTGAAAATGAGAACACTGAATTCCTTCTGAAACAAAACAACTTATTCCAGGATAAAATAGAAGACTTAGAGAACAGATCTAGAAGGAATAACATCAGGATTTACAGGATTCCTGAAAAAAATTTTTATTTTTTATTTATTGGGTTTGTTTACCGGGAAAGTCCACTGGGCCTAAAAGAGCCCATTTTCAGTGGAGGCCTGGGGAGAAAAGCTCCGACAAGAACATAGATGCAGAAAAAAAAAAAAACATTAATTGATACAAAAGTAGAAACAGTGTTGCAAACAGTGGTTTCAGTAATATATACAGAATATATGCATAAATCAGGAATTTACTTGGTTTGATTACAGTAACATATACAGAATATATACATGAAAGTAGGAATTTAGTTGGTTGCCAGATTAATTCAGAGTGGTAAAAACGGAGATAAATTAATCAGCATTATTGTACCAGTATCAACAAGTGATGAAAGAAAAAAAATAATAAATATGGAGAAAGTATCATCAGTCGCTAGTAGTAAAAAGCATAGGAATTTAGTTATAATATAAGGAGAAGGAAGAGGTTAGGTTATAGAACAGGTATATAGCCAGGAAGAGTTGAGATGATTTTTCAGTGTTTGTTTGAAGGTGGAGGTGCTGCCCGTGTTTCTTATAGAAGGAGGAAGCAAGTTCCATAGTTTGGCAATGGTGAAGGAGTAGAGGAGTTGACCAGCCAGGAAGGTGGGCTTTTCTACTTTTAGAAGTAGATGATTTTCAGATCTTAGTTGCCTGCTTAGTTGCCTGAAGAGGGAGACAGTATGATTCAGTTCCTTAATAGCTGGCTGCCTAAAACTTTGAACCTGCCTGACGCTTTTTCTTTGGTATTAAAAGGGCACATAGCTCACTTTCTAACTCACCTTTTAAAAAATTCTAACTCCTCTGTAAAAAAAAAAAAAAAAAACAAAAAAGATACTTCACCAAGGTCAGTGAATGTAAGATTTTTCTCAAGTCAAGATAAGAATGTAGTCTTAAAAGCTGCATGGACTAATTATCCAGTTAAAATTAAAGGAAATACTATACAGTTTGACAATGACTATTCTACATTAGTGGTGTCTAAGAGGAAAGTATGTGTGCCCCTTGTTAAAAGCGTAAAAAACAACAATATTAAAGCACAAATCTTGTTTCCATCAAAAATGAAGATTCACCTTCCAGAAGGAAACAAGATTTTTAACACCTATGAAGATGCAATGGACTTTATACAGAAAAATAAAATCCTTGGAAAACAGAAGCAGTAGACTAGAATCTATCAACTTCTTTGAAGAGAAATGCAACCAAGAGATGGTTGGTTAATAAAGGACAAAAACAGTGAGAAACTGAAGAACAAATGAAAATCAATTTATTTCATGGTCATGAATTCTACTTAATTTAAGTAAGTGCTAGAACACTTAAACAGGGGTTGCATATTATATTTTACCAAGTAAATCATTTCTTTCTTTCTTTCTCTATTTCAAATGGTTACTAGTTCCCTTTCTAAAACATTATAGTTTGATTCTGTTAGCTGTATATTAAATTAAAGCCATTATTTTCATTTACAGTTTAAAAGGTTAAACTATTCATCTTATTAAAAAGTAATCATTATTATAATGAAATTTATGTTAGGTGGCACACTTTCTGATATTTTGACTTAGTTGAATAATGTATTAAATATAATGCAAGATGAAATAAATGACACTAAAAACATTCTGGGTTGTTAAAATGGTCCAGTAGTGTGCTACTGATAGTATACTTGACATGCAGTAGCACCCAGGAAAGACATGCAATATTATAAGCAAAGTATAAAAAATATAGATTTTTACATATATAAAAGTTACTGTTGGAATGATAGCAAAAAATTATAGTAACGCTCACACTTTTACAAGTGAAACCGGGATTACCCATACTTGCTATTCTTTTGACACAAGTTTATATGCTATGTCTCCTTTAAAAAATACTTTTTTATTAAACATCTCATACAAACAGTGCTTGTTGAATCATTAAATGTTATTTCTTTGAGTACAATGGATTTTTATTGGTTGGGATATTTTGAGATTTTTGACTTTATGTATGGGGTTGGATTCACTTGTGAGCATTTTTGGTTGAACTGTAACTGGTGGATTGTTCATTTTCAAGCCCTTATCATGAAGTCCACCTTCAAAGAATTTAGAGTCATGAGCACTTTTGTGATGCTGTGGGAGTTCTGAAAATTCTAAAAACTGTCCAGGTTACTTCTTCCTTGTCTAAAAGTAAAAAAAGAATCATAATTTTTTGAATCATATGCTAAGATGTCAAGGAATAAATTCTATATTTTTTATACTTTGTAGATCATAAGCAAAAAACAGTGAATTACATTCTAAACCACTATCAGTTATTATATACTTTTGAGTGCTTGCTCCTGATAGTGTACTTGACATGCAACAGCACCCAGGAAAATTATACTATGCTATAAACAATGTATAAAAAATATAGTTTCTTACATATATAAAAGTTATTACTGGAATGTTATCAAATAGAGTAACATTCACGGTTTTACACATTAAACCTGGATCCCACATAAGTGTCATTCTTTTAATGCAAGTTTATATGCTATGTCTCCTTTAAAAAAATGAGTCAGGTTTACATTAAGCATCTCATACAAGTAGTGCTTACTGAATTATTAAATGCTATTTTTTAAATACAATAGCTTTTTAGTGATTAACTTCTTTGAAATGTTTTTTGATGGAATTTCAGTGGTTTGGAAGGGTTTGAGGAATTGATGTGTAAAGTATAGGCTTGGATTCACCTGTAAATGTTTTTGTGTAAATTGTAGGTGATAAACTGTTCATTTGCAAGCCCTTTTCATGAGGACCTTATTAAAGCAGTTGTATTTTAATCATGAGCACTTTTGTGATGCTGTGGGAGTTCTGAAAATTCTAAGAACTGTCCAGGTAAATTCTTCCTGTCTAAAAGTAATCATTATATTTTGAATAATATGCTAACATGTCAATGAATACAAGACAGATAATAAGCAAAAATTCAGTAAATTGTATTCTAAACCACTGTTATTAAATAGTTCTGAATGTTTGCAGTATACCAAATAGATAGTTTCTATACTAGCCTATAGAATGACACTTCTGATAAAAAAAATAGGAGTGTGTTTTTCTGTTATTGTGTCTTTTTAATGATAACAAAACTTAATAACTCAGAACAATGTATTATGAAAAGTTTGAATCTTAAAAGGGAAGATTTTTTTAGATGTTTGTTCAAGTACTATTAGACATAAAATGTAAGGAATAATAGGACTGATTCTAACACTAGTACTAGATTAGAGAGTATCAAATAAATATAAATGTTCTATTATATGACACTCCACACTAGGGTTATAGCTAAAATATAAAACCTAGGAATATAGTAATAGTATAAGACATAGTATACAAATTGAAATAGAGATCAGAATAAGTAAATATGTATATAGTTAATGTATATAAATATGTATGCAAGGGTGGGAGGTTGGGATAGTAGTTAACTTTCTCCTTATAGGCACAACATTTAATTCTCACATAGGGTAATTGACTGGGCATGGAATGGTACACAAGGAGAGTTACTAATTTATGAACTTATGATCCTATGAACAACTTTACACACAGTAAATAAAATATAAAAAATAGAAAATCATCTGATTTATAAATGAATAGATATGAAAATAGCAACTGACTTTCTCTCTATAATAGACCAGGCATATACTGTGAGGTACAGGGAAAGATGACTGTAGAGTTATTCAGTTTGATAAACTTAGAATAAAGATTCTGAACACCTATTAACTTTTCTTATTCATAATAACTCATTGATGGACTTTTTTAAGATGATGCTTAGAAAAAATATGAGACACATTAATATGAATCGGAAGCATAAGCTAAGCTTTGTCTAATGGAAAGTTTGACAGGTAGTTTGTTCCTCTTCTTCAACAAATTAGGAATATGTTATTCCATGGTAGAATGTTTTAGGGTTATATTATTAGGTAATTTTTTATTTGTTTCAAAAGTTTTGTCCATAGCTGAAGATTTCATATTGTTATATATAAGGTACACAATAAGTCCTGTACATAAATGAAATTTCATTGTACTGTTTTTTTTTCTCTCTCTTATATAAATGTCTGGTTTTAAATGCATATATATTAATATTAATGGGTTGAAAAATCCAGTAAAGAGAGGGAGTCTGTTCAAATACTTGCAATTATATAAAGCTCAAATAGTATTTCTTCAGAAAGCACAATAACTTAATAAAGATGTAAGTAAACTTTCATTAAATAATTGTTTTTAGCAGGTTCTGGCTTTCAAGCTAAAAGAAGAGGCACTCCCATTTTATGGAATAACTCACCAGTAATGCACAAAGTAAAAGATAACTATGTTGAAGTGAATATATATAACTATGTTGAAATAAATATAAGTATAAATAACCACAAAGCCTTCTTAAGTTACATCAAGAATCTCCATGGCAAAGCCCAGGTTTGTTCTGAATTAGTACTTAACAGTATCACTTACACTGACCCTGTTGACTTAGCCAACCTGCTAGCAGACAGGTTCAGCGCAAACATCACCCCCTGTCCCCCCAAATGCCCTTTCAGTATCCCCGATACTTGTCCTGCACCTCACACCTCTGTAGATCAGATGTTAAGGACCCTGTCCAAGGCAAAGAACACAGCTTCCATGAGACCAGATAGTATCCCAGGCTATATTCTGCACCATCTCCAGCAAGAACTGGCTTCGCCATTGAGTACTCTATTCATCCACAGCCTAAGTACAAGCTTCATTCCAGCAGAGTGGAGAAATGCCATTGTCATCCCCTTGCACAAAGGTGGTGCCATTATTGCCCCATTAGCTTGATAAGTCTGATCTGTAAAGCCATAGAGTGTATTATTATGGATCTCATAAACAAGGACATAGGCAATCTCCAAGCACTTGACCCCACCCATTTTGGATTCGTCAAGGGCAGATCTTGCCTGTTGAACCTGTTTGATTTCTTTGAGACTGTCACCAAGGTTCTGGATGAAGGAAAGTCAATACATGCAGCTTACCTTGACTTGGCCAAGGCCTTTCATACAATCCCCCACTAAGGCATCATCGAAAAGCTAACACAACTTGGTGTAAGTATAACTCCTAGTGCCTTACCCACTCAAAAGGCTTGAATATAATATGCAACATCAACAAAACTTGCTGGAGAGACAGGTTTGTCTCCCAGAGGCTGCCCCATCTCTGAAATAGACTTCCCACACACATCAAAGAGAGTACCTCGCTGACCGTCTTCAAGCACAACCTTGATGAGTAGATGGGAGACAACTGGTGTCCCTCATTGACAAGGGTGACAGGTGCTGACTGAGGTTTCTTTTTGGGGATAAACTCTTGGCTAGGCTTGTAAGGGTCCCTGAGCCATTAGCCTAGAAATCTCCTATGATAAACATGGCATGTTCAGCATTGTTATAACTGAGTGGAATTGAAAACTATATACATAAGTGAACTCTTATTGGATTCCAGGGGTTGGAGCTAAAGATGCAAAAAACATTACTTGGACACTATCGCCTATTACATGAAAGGTGAAGACATAATGGCTGGTGATTTTAATTGTATTTTATCAGACAAAGATTCCATCTCAAATAGAAAGCTGAGGATCACATTTTCAGCCAAACACTTAACAAATTTTGTAAATCTAATCAATTTAAAGGATATATATGAGCTAGGGAAAGCAAACACACTTTGGTTTACCTATTATTCATATAGATATGGAACACACACAATTATTGATAACAGATTGCTTGAGAGAAACATTTTATCACATATCAGAGAAGTTTCAATATTTTCATGTCCATTATCAGACCATAATGCTATAATGTTTAATATTATTTTAAAATCTGACAATGTAATACATCACAGGAGGTTACTAGTGGACGTTATTAAAATAAAATGATTCAAGGATTGGTATGTTAGAGATCAAACATTTCCTAGAAATAAACATGAACAGTGAATAACTGACATTGTCCTGTGGGATTCATTAAAGGCTTGCATAAATGGAAGAGCTACATTCTGGTATATTAGTAAAACAAGAGAATGGGACAAATAATTGAATACACTACAGGCCCATATAGAAACACTCAAGTTAAATCTAAAACTAAATGATATTATCAGTCAGTCTGAACTAAAAATGTAAACGTAATTATGTTGAAATTCTAAATCATAAAGTTTCAATAAACCTGGGAAAACTTAAACTTCAGGCATATTCAATAAACCCTTTAAGCTTGCATAAACTTGCTCTTAGATCAAAGGAAAATGAATAAAATAAATCAAAGAAATTACAACACATATAAGTAATAAAAAAAGTACAGATATTAAAGGTATTCTTGAGGGCTTTAAAATATTTTATGAAAATATAAATAATAATGCAAATAACCTAGATAATGATGACATAGTTAAATCATTCCAAAGGGAAAAGTCTAAATAATAAATTAACAAGTGAACAAATAAAAACATGATAGACCATTCACTTTAACAGAACTAAAAGATCAAATAAAAAAGTTAAAAAAATAAGGCACCAGGCTTAGTTGGTCTTATACGAGAACTTTATAAAATACTACCGGATGATGCAGTTAAAATATTAGATGAGGTTATTAAAGAAATAAAACCTGCTGAAGTCCTCCCATCATGGAAATATTCCCTTATTTCACATATTTTAAAACAAGATAAGGATCCTACAAAGTGTTAATCATGCAGACCAATTTCACTTTTAAATTTGGACTACAAGATGTTCATGTCTATTTTAGCTAACAAAATTAATCTACGTATACCTACACTAATTAACAATGATCAAACTGGGTTTATTTTAAATATACAAGTACAGGATAATACAATAGGAATGCATGCAGTAATAGACTATGCAAATAAAAATAAAAAAAAACTTCCTATCATAGTCTTGACTTAGATAAGGCTTTTAACTCAGTTAATTGGTTATACTTGTATAAAACACTTAAAGTGTATCATTTCTAACTTGATCTAATTGCATTAATTTCTAAGTTATATAATAACTCTTGGGCTTATGTTAAAATAGGTTCTTTTCTTTCTAATTCCTTTGAATTACAAAAAGATATCAGACAAGGCTGTCCATTATCACATTTACTCTTTGCATTATCTATAGAACTCTTTGCTAATAGTATTAGATGCAATACAAGCATTAATGGTATCAAAATGAAAAGATTTTGAACTAATGACTCTTCTCTTTGCTAGTGATAGTTTACTAACAATAGGAAATATAGAAAATTCATTAGACCATATTAGTTCTATGAGTCAGTTTGAAGAAATCTCAAACTTAAAATGTAATCATAATAAAACAAGTGCATTATTAATTAATAAAAACATTAAAAATCATACAAAAACATTCTAACTTCAATTAGAATAGCAATCAAATGGGATACCTTGGTATAGCCATTAAGTATAATAGGAAAGAAATGATACAAACTTTCAACAGGTTGTTGATAAAATTTTAAGTTTAGTCACAGATTAGAACAAATTCTTTTTTACTGTGGAAGAATGATTATTGCTTATAAGATAATAATTTCCCTAAAATATTGTTGGTCTTACAATCCTTAGTACTTTCTCCACCAAAAAAAATAATATTCTACTTAATTTTTTTTTGACAAGAGTTTCCTTTGATTGGCACAGAAAACATTGAGATAATAGCGTAATAGGATTCCCTGAAATTCAATTGTATGCTACTTTAACAACTGTAAATGTTACAGTGTTGTGGATAATTTCATCTTATGATTTAAAAATGGAAACAAATACATCAATAAATATTAGTAAATAATAAATATAACACAACCAGTCATAAGCAAATATTACCTAATAGTTTTATCTGGTTATTAAAACAATTTTGTGTACATAGTATTACAACTTCTTCTCATATTCCCTCTTTAAATAATATAATTTCCTCTTTCCAAAAGTTCACATATTCTAACCATTGTATTAAAGACTTAATATTTTCTGTGTTTCCAATTGCATATGTAAACGACTGCTTAGGAACTCAAAACTTCAACAAAATGCTAGTATTGAAACAACAAAGTAATTTAATTTATTGGCATCAATTATTAAATGGTACTGATATATATATATATATATATATATATATATATATATATATATATATATATAATGGGATCCGTCAATATGTTCGAAGTTTGGGTCTATATTATATCCTCGAACGCTTAAAAATGTGAACGCTGGTTGATCGAACTTATTTTCACGAAACTGCAAAATATCGAAGCAGCAGAAACTCACATTTTTTTTCCTAGGGAAAGAATTCGGTTGTCCGTTTCTGTTGCTTTGGTATTTTCAGTGTTATGGTGGAAAGTGATCGGTCGGATTCAGGTAAGTGTGCGATTGTGTGGATGTGAGTGTTAGGGTGATTTAGGTGAGTTAGGGTTAGGGCTCGGGTTAGGTGTGTGTGTGATTGAGTGGACATGAGGGTTAGGGTGGATTTAAGTGAGTTAGGGTTAGGGAGCGGGTGAGGAGAGTGTGCGATAGTGACGGACCTTAGGGTTAGGGTTTGGGTTAAGGTAAGTGGGTAGTTAGTGGTGTGTGCATAGTTCAGTGTATGGGTTAGGTATCAGATTTTAGGTGTATGTGTGTGGATTTCTGTTTGTTTGGTTTGCTTGTGTTGTGTGTATGTGTTTTGGATCAGCAATTTTTTTCCCTGGGAAAAAAATCTCTGATCTGACAGTTCGAGATTGTAAGCTTTTGCTTAAATTAGGTCGATCAATCAGCGTTCGCTTTTTTAAGCGTTCGATGATATAATATAGACCCCGAAGTTTCAGTACTTCGAGCCCCACTTCACAGAGTCCACTTGTTCGAAGTAATGAAAAATCGAACATTGACTTCAGCAGTCACACTACAATACGGAATTTGAATATTCCCTATTTCCCACTGTAGTGTGATGTCGGAGTTGGTATATTTAAGTTGGGGGGTGTGGGGAGCACAGCCCCCCTGCAAAAACATGTTTTAGTGTTTTTTTCTGGGGGGCTAGCCTGGGGAACTAGACTTCAGTGAAAGTGCACTTTTATTTAAGTGGACTTTCGCTGAAGTGTAGGGTCTACTGCTCTATTTCAAAGAAGTATATTTTCGATGTAAAGCAGTAGACCCATATATATATATATATATATATATATATATATATATATATATATATATATATATATATATATATATATATATATATATATATATATATATATACATATGTACATTTAAGATCCAATTACAATCAAGATTCTGACAACTGGTTAATTTTACAAATATGTAGAGACTCTGTGAATACAAGGGTAAATAAGATATTAACCTAGATAAGAAATCATTCCCCAAATTATTGGAATTCTTAATAAATAATAATAATGCAATGTAAAAATAAATCATATTTGCCACAAATTTATAATATTCTTAAGTTAGATTTCACATATTTAGACCATTCCTATTGGAAATACTCTTCAAAAATTAATAATGAAGACTTCTCTGAAGAATACAATAAATTAATATTAAAATCTACAGATAAAACTACATGCTCATTATACTGAAAATTTTTCATTTAGAAATTTTTACACAGAGCTTTTGTCACTCCTAACAAAATTATAATTATGTAAAAATCAAAAAGAACTAAATGCTGGAGATGTGATTCTGAAATAATAGCTGTTTGGACACATATGTTATATGAATATTACATCATCTCCCCTATTTGGAAAGAAATTAATAACTTTATTCAACCTCTATGGTCAGATAGATGGAATATTTCTAAATATTTAGTTTTATTTAATCCTCCAGTTCCTGAGATAATTGCAAAAATACAAGTGCCTCCTCTTTGGTCTATTCTTCCTATATCCAGAAAAGTGAAATTATCTCCTCTAGTGTTGAATTTATTAGTATGGTAAAAAATATATGCTGTAGTGAATTGCATAGCATAAAGATGAGAATTTCTAATATTACACAGTCATATAAATATTGGCTTAAAATTAAATACTTGATTGAAAAATATTAATTGTTGTTGATGTATAACTTTGATGTATTGATCAAGTGTGGACCTATGTAAATAGTTGTTTGTTTGTTTTATAATTGATTTGTTTGATATGTTTATTTATTGTTTTAAAAACAATTTTAAAAAATAAAAAAAAGCTCAGAACATGAACTCTGAGTTGTATGCTAAAGATTAGATTCTGAAAACAGGAGATACCTGATGTCATATCTGACAGAGGTCTACAGTACAAAGGCCAGGAATTAAGATTTGTGGGTGAGCTGGAACTAAAACGTATAATATCCAGACCTAAAGACATATAGTCTATTGGCAAGTAGAGAAAACTTCAAGCAGTAAAGAGACTTGCATGAAAAAGATTTAATAAATACTTGTAAGAATTCTCATCTCACAGGTTTGTCATATAAAAATATGCCAGTGCAGAGACTGAAGCTCTTACTAGTTGAGTGGTTAATGGGCAGAAGTTTAACATAAAACTACTTTCTTCAGTTGATGCCTGAAAATCAGTGTCAAGTAAAAGGAAAATAGAACTTTTCTGTGAGGAGGTTTAGAAGTCCAGATGAGCAGCCCTATTTGGAAGGGCACTATAGAAATTAGACTGGCATATGCACAGTCTGATCTATGTTTAGGATAAAGACTGAAAAAATGCATTTCA
Organism: Protopterus annectens; assembly: GCF_019279795.1. Lineage (NCBI taxonomy): Eukaryota > Metazoa > Chordata > Ceratodontiformes > Protopteridae > Protopterus > Protopterus annectens. The sequence goes on from NC_056749.1 coordinate 499,559,677, forward strand.
TGAAATGTTTCGTCTCCTTTTGGCTTTTCCCATTAGGGGTCACCACAATGAAATGACATTCCACAGATTGATTGGCAGTGGAGTTTTAAGGTATTGAGTTGCCAGCCCAAGCTTCCACGGAAGGAACACACATGCACACATTCACACCTAGGGCCAATTTAGAATGTCCAATCCACTGGCAGCATGTCTTTGGATGTGAGAAGAAACCAAAGCACCCAGAGGAAATGCACACAACTGCGGGGAAGACATGCAGACTCTGCACAGAAAGCACCCCAACTGCAGACTCTGCACAGAAAGCACCCCAACTGCTGCACCACTGCGGCCATTGAAATCATAAAATGTTAATGAATGCTAATAAAGACCTGATTCTGATGTATAAAGTCCATGACATGCTTAGTGCAGAGTTAAGGATAATTTAAAATAATTAGTGCAAAGTACTACATGAAACTACAAGAGAATACGGATATATAGTAGTAAGTATGGTAATGCATACTACAACGATTCACATATCATTGGCATATTTCTACCTACACAGTCACAGTAAAAGAAACAAATTAGCTGTGTCTGTACTGTTTATTCCAGATTCAATGAAATTTCAAAATGAAACGGTGAAGAAAATGACAGATTTGCATGCAGATAAGGAAGGTAGCACATTTAAAATGTTTAAGGAAATAAGGAAGCGATGTAAGGTGTGCTCAGGGAGTGGTTGGCCTGCCAAAGAATCCTGGAAATGACAGTTTGGAACATGAAGCAAATTAAGCTGATGAAAAGAGATTGACTGAATAATTGGGGAGGGGGAGGGGTTAAAAAATAAATCCTTTAAGGAAGGAAAAACCTTTGGCATGATATACAAATAATTAAGAGGAATAAGCAGAAACAAAAGCTTTGAGAGATTGGGATGAAGATGGATGAAAGATGATCCAATGTAGGGAGGTCTGGATGTAGCATGATGCTTGGCAATAATATTGGTGGCTGATAATAAAAGGGAAGGTTTAGGGCCAACAGATGTACCTTCCACACAGGTGGTACAAGATGCCATTCAAGTTATGGAGAAACAAGATAACAGGAAAATTAAGTACTTAAGGTGAGGAAGAAAGAAAGAAACTGATTTAGTTCAAATGCTGAGCCATTAATGAAGAGGTGAGAGAAATCATGTAAAAGGTATACTGATGGAGATAATGTGAATTTGTTGATTACATATAGAGGTGTAACTAATGAAGGATAGAAAATCCAAAATTAAAAAGGAGGACTTGATGTTATGAGGATTATGAGACAGCAAGACAGGGCAAAGGCACAGGGACTGTAGCAAATATAATGGCAAAGAAATGAGAGAATTGTTAGAATGATTGTGTAAAATGCAAAGGTATATTACAAGAATGTAAAATCCTGTTTGAATCCCCAAAAAACACTTGTTTGGTCTGCTTTAAAGTTATACCTTTTACTCAACAGGAATATGTTGTTTGAAAGAAAAGATTCTTAAAATATCTGTTAGTTGATTTTAGATTTAGATTTATAGGTTGATGCCAGAAAAGCAGTCAAGTGCACCATTGTGAGTCTATTCTATGAAGAAGAGTAAATTATTACATAATTGAATAGTGTTGACCCCTTTGTCTACAAGGGGTATGCAAGATTACTCAGAGTGAATTTATGACTGCCCATCCATTTATCAAAATGAACTGTAGTGGATATAGAATATTGCTGTTTGTCATACAGAGAAAGCAGAATACATAAGTCTGGAATACATTGGCTTAGGTGCATATCCTGCCAAAAGGTTTTAATCATTTATTGATGTAAGCTGATATCCTTTATTCATATATTTGAAGAGTTGTTGGTTCTGCAGAGATGTAGGAGGATGAATAGGGCTTGTCTTTCATGGCTTGAAAAGCAAGGCAAAGGTCAATGTGAAGGAGATGGTAGGAGATCAGTACAAAGAGAAGTTTACCAGTCTAAAAGCTCTGAGGCTATTCAAGCTGAAATGAGTATTATATTTAACAACTGGAATTATGAGCGAAGGGTGCAGGGCAAATAAGACTTCTTTAGCTCTAGAGGAGACACAATTAGATATTATGTGAGACAATGGAAGGAATGCCTGAATACAATAACAATTTAGAGTGATATGTCATTTGTATTATTCAAGTGTGGAACATTTGGTTTGCAAATAGAATAGCACTGCATTTCTCAGCCATTAGCTTAAGACTTCTGCTAACAATCCAGAATCTGGTATAGTCAAGCCCTTGCCGAAATAACTTTGCTGGAAGGTAAGCTGATAAGTGCATTTAGTTTAGTCATCAGCAAACTTACATACCAATATGTCTGGAGCAGATGATTGTGTATCAGAGAAACAGATTCCAAAAAGGAAAAGGCCCAGTACTGAATCCTGCAGGACACTACAGGTAACATTTTTTTGTTTAGAATAGGTTCATGCGACCTTAAATAGATGGATTGCATCAGTCAAAAAGTTAGCTGCCCAACAGACACCATGAGGATTTACATTAAGTTTTGTAAGTTATCAATAAAAACATGCATGGGAAATTCTGTCAAATTCTTTGACTAGGTTAAGATAGGCAGTTTAACCACTGTGTATGGCTTTAATGCCCTTTTTCAAAGAAGTTTACAAGGGTAAGGACAGAGTACATACACTTGAAATGGCCAATGTGGTTTGGGTCAAGATTAGGAGGTTATCTATGTCTATAAATGATATGATGAAGATTGCTATATATAAGAATAGTGAAAGTAATAGATCTGTAATTGCATTGTTCAGAGGAACGGCTGTCCTTTTGTATTGGGATGATGGCAGCAGTTCTTCAAACATTAGACATGTAACTTGTGGATAGTCTGTGAATAAAAAACATGATTAAGAAGGTCTCAGCCAAGGTATATTTAAAACTAATACGTAGGAAACATGGCACATTATTAGTTCCCATGGAAGTAACATTTTTAACAGGATAGTGCCCAGGAAACATGGTCTATGATAATTTTATTATTTAGTAGTGAAAGTTTGGAAGATATAGGAATAGCTGAGTAGTTGTGACTATGTTAAAGCTTGAACTAAATTTCTCTGATAAGATATTTGCGATATGTTCGTCAGACTGATCACTGCTGCAGTAACTTTAGCAATATGGCTTATATCCTGCGAAGGATATAACAGCTGGTCAGCTTTTAAAGCTTCATGGTACCATACACACACACACACACACACACACACACACACACACACACACACACACACACACACACACACACACACACACTTTCAAGCAGTGTGAGCTCTGTTGAGTAAATACAAGTTTGGGTGCCAAGCCCTTCAGAGCTTTACTGCCACTGAAGAGTATGCTCCTTTAAGGCTTTCTAGGATTGATGGTCAACCTGTGGTTTCCTTTGTTAGGAAGATATGTTCCCTCGGGTGGGTGGGGGGGGGGCTACTATTTTCCCAGTTCTATGGATGTTTTCGTAATTTCCTCTCAAAGAAAGTAATTTTAAAGCTAAGTGTTGTGCCTTGAGACTGTAAAGTATTTTTAAAAGGAGCAATTATTTTTTCTGTCAGTTTAAAAGTAGTGTAAACTAACTGAAAACACATTTTCTATGGAGGGGTGAATTCAGGGTGTTTTCCTCAGATTTCTGATTCAGACTCAGGGGAAAGCTTAATTTCTGATTCTCCCTTTGAGTGTTTCTCTTTCTCTGAGACTATTGCTAGAATGTGCCTGTGATTTCAGTGGAAGAATATTGAGGTTTAACAGTCACTCAGAAAATGCAATGAGTTGATACAAAAGGATTTTCCAGAACTTGCAACCCATTCCTCCAGATCTGTTTGCTTCAGAGGATGTGTGTGTTACTTGCAATTTTCCTGATATTCAGCCAACTGCCCATAAAAAGACAAATGGACTATATAAGGCTTCTCAGTCTCTTAAATATTTATACATTATTCCAAACCTGACCCAGCAGCTATAGTCTTAGTGTATCTCATTGCTGCTAAGTACTTAGTTAATTCCAATCCTCGTCTTTCTGTTAAGGATGAGAAAATTATTGATAGATATGGGAAAAAGCATATACTTCTGTAACTTAGATTTTTCAGAATTTTGAATTGTCAGGCTTGTAAGTCAAAGTTTGTTGTGGTAAATTGTGAAAGTATGAGGAATGTTTTATCTACAGATTCTTTTTGTGAAGGAAAATATTGCTTTAAATAGCGTAATTTTTTCTATTGCACAGGTCACTACTTATTGTTTGCAGTGTGTGCATGACTCTGTTGATGCTTCTTCCAGGGCTGTGGTCACTGGTGCAGTTTTAAGGAGGTTTGCACGGCTGCATTCTCAGAACTTTCCAGATGATGATAAAATGAGATTTAAAATTTTCCCTTGGTTAGAAAGTTAGTGTTTGGTCCCTCTGCTGCAGAGGTGATCAAAACGTGTGATGAAAGGGGCAGACAGATCCAGGGAATCTCTAAGATTTTTCAACCCTGCTTCTCATTTTCTAAATTGTCTAAGGGTAGTCTTTCTCCTTATCCAAATTTGGCAGAAAAACATAGTAAACCATCTGAACAGAATTCAGCAAAACTGATGATTAAGATGAAATCGCAAGGGGTTTCCAAAACAAAGTTTCAAACCTCCCAAAACCAGGGGCAGTCCAATAAGCCTAAATGACTATTTAGGAGACCTTCACTCCCACTCTGGCTCCTTTTTACTTCCAGAAAGTCTGAATCTCCATTTTTCTCTTTGGAAATAGATTATTTCAGACTAATGCATACTGTAAATATCAACAAAATGAAAAAGTAACGGCCAACCTCCACTCGAAACTAACAACAAGGTTGAGGAAAAGCCAAACGGATCAGGAAACTACTGCAGACTACAAATTTCACCAATTGTACGATAATCCAAAAATAAACGCTTTATTAATCTGCGTTTTCGTCCAACAAGTGACTTCATCAGATAAAAAGTGCTAAAAATTCAGTTTTTATACATGTATAATTAAAACCTATCCAATCATATCAATCCTTTAATTTAAAAAAAAAACACGTCAATAAATTACTTCCTTCTCCTATACTTTCTGCTTTGCCTTGAATAAATAAGTTAAAAACGTTATAAAAATACAAATGAATTAGATGCCCTAAATAAAATGTTCACTAAAATACTTGAAACTCATTAAATCTGGCTATTGCACTTATTTTTTGTTCTATTCTAGTGTAATATGGAAATCCTGAGCTTATTAATGTATTTATTTTTAATTTCGTTTAACTCACATTTTAAAGTTTATGGTGCCATCCAATTCATTTGTATTTTTATAACGTTTTTAACTTATTTATTCAAGGCAAAGCAGAAAGCATAGGAGAAGGAAGTAATTTATTGACGTGTTTTTTTTTTTAAATTAAAGGATTGATATGATTGGATAGGTTTTAATTATACATGTATAAAAACTGAATTTGTGTTTTAGCACTTTGTATCTGATGAAGTCACTTGTTGGACAAAAACGCAGATTAATAAAGCGTTTATTTTTGGATTATCGTACAATTGGTGGAATTTATAGTCTGCAGTAGTTTCCTGATCCGTTTGGCTTTTCCTCATACTGTAAATATACTGATCCCAAGGATATTGCCAATATCCTGGCAGATCGATTCAGTGCCAACTTCACCCCCCTCTCACCACCTAAATGGCCCATCTCAATACTAGAAGATTGCCAAATTCTGGTAATAACAGCCACACAGGTAAAAAAAAACACACTCCAAAGCTAAGAATACAGCATCCATGGGACCAGATGACATCCCGGGCTGTGTGCTACATGAACTACAAAATGAACTGGCACCTCACCTAAGTGTCATGTTTAATCATACTCTCACCTCAGGCTTCGTGCCTACTGAGTGGCGCACAGCTACAGTCATCCCACTCCACATGGGGGGATCCACCTTGGATCCCGGGAACTACCGCCCCATCAGTCTGACGAGCCTGATCTGCAAGGCCATGGAGCATATTATTTTGGAACTTAATAGCAAAGACATTGGCAACCTTAAAACACTGGATCCCACCCAGTTTGGGTTTGGGAAGGACCGATCATGTCTCCTGAACCTTATTGACTTCTTTGAATCAAGTCTCCAGAGCAGTGGATGAGGGTAAGGCAGTCCACACAGCCTATCTGGACCTTGCCAAGGCCTTTGACACCATCCCCCCACAATGGAATCATAGATAAACTTACTAAGCTGGGCATTAATCCCTACATCACTCAATGGGTTGCCAACTGGCTTACTGACAGAACCCACACTGTAAAAGTAGATGACTCCAAATCCAGCTCCAGACAAGTGACAAGTGGAGTACCTCAGGGTTCAGTCCTGGGACATCTCTTGTCTGGCATCTACTTCTCTGAAGTACAGGCCAACACTAAGGGACTCTGGCTAACAAAGTTCGCAGATGACTGCAAACAGGGAGCCATTATTGAATCCCCAAATGATGTGGATACTTTACAAAAGGGCCTTACAGAAACAGATGCTTGGTGCCAGAGCCATGGGCTCAAGCTCAATGCCAAGAAATGTATAGTTATCCCCTTTGGGAAAAAACATGTACCCGTGAATTATCACATAGGTGGCAGTACACTAAACACCAAAAGTGTGATAAGAGACTTAGGGACACAGGTGGACAGTGGTCTCACCTTCAATAACCACATTGCCACAACAGTCAGGAAATCCTTCTGTGTGGCACACGTCATCACTAAGGGCTTTTTATCCAGAAAAGGTCATTGTCCCACTGTACTCATCCCACATTAGACCCATTATAGAATACAATGCCCCATTTGATATGTACCTCTCAAGACATCTGCAACAACTGGAAAGGTCGCAGAAATACCTCACTAAAAGAATCACAGGCCTAAAGCAGATGCCCTATGCTGACCGCCTTAAAAAACTCCAGCTGTACTCTGTCGCATATCGTCTTCTCCAAGGCAATCTCTGCTTAACATACAAGGCCATGTCAAACCCAGAGCTGTTAGACATGCTACACTTAAAGAAATCCCAATCCCTCAGAGCCACACACTCCAGGGATCTAAATCTTGTCATCACAATAAACAAAACATGCTGGAGGGATAGGTTCCTGACCCAGAGACTCCCCAGACTCTGGAATAGACTGCCCATACAGGTCAAGCAGAACGCCTCTTTGGCCTTCTTCAAAAGGAACCTTGATGATTGGATGGGAGAAAGGAAATTCACCCCGGGGATCACGTCAGTCCTAGCATGGGTCCAGGGAAGTAAATAGTGTGGGAAGAAATAGCCAGGGAATTGTTATGGCTAGGCTTGTATAGGCCCTGGGGCTGATAGCCTAGTACCAACCTATGAACCTATGAAAATCATTCATCAAGATTGCAGATGGTAGTGAGTGGATATTGTTCCTTTCCAAGGGGTCCTTCCTCATCCTTTAGATCAGACCCTACTGTTTCCACCTGTTTTTCATCACATGCTGTCCTAAGGAGTGATAGAACCAGTTCCTCCTTCACAGGTGGGGAAAAGCTTTTATTCAATTATGTTTCTAGTATCAAAGATTGAAAAAGCTTGGAGATCATTTCTGGATCTTTCCTTACTAAACCTGCTTGTGATAGTGCCTAAATTGCATGTCACTTCACAACCTTTTACCTCTTCTTCCTCTTTCGAGCTGCCTGGTAAAGCTAGACTTAAAAGATGCTTATATTATTCATACAGACTTCAGATGTTTCTTAAGAATTTTGTGTGTCTGGATCAGTTCTCTGCCTTACCCTTTGGACTATTCACTGCATCAATAAAATCCTCAAAGTGTCAAGCTCCACTTATAGCTCATTGCAGGCTATAGGGTAGCCACATTTTTCCATATTTAGATGACTTGCTTATCTTTGCAAAGTGTCAGGAATCTCTCTCTTGGGTGAGAGATCTCTTACACAAGTTGCGATTCCAGGAGAACATTCAAAAGTCTTTCTTGACTCCCTCACACAGGATTGTATTCTTGGGATGTCAACCTTAGTTCAAAGAGCTTTTCTTTGACTGGAAAAAAAAGATATTTATTTAGATCTATTTTGAGAGTTTTCCACTCAGACTTCAATCACTGGGAGGGAATCTGTCAGGATTTTCGGTCTCATGGCTTCTGGACTTCTTATGATACTCCTGGCATGACTCCACATGAGAAAAATACAGTGGTATTTGAAATATCTTTGGTCCCAGCATCAACACCCTTTAACTTTTCAAATCAAAGTACTGGGGTTTGTCAGAAGAGAAATCTTTTCATGGAGACAATAGATATCCTTAAATCCAGGACTTCCTTTTTCCATCCCTGCTCCAAAGCAGTCAGTCATCACAGGTGCTTTGGACATTGCTTAGGGAGCAGTTTCAGGAGGGATAAAAGTGCAGGGGGTGTGGGACACAAAGGACAGATGGTAGCACATAAATATCAAGGAGATGCTTTCCCTGATCAAGGCACTGAACTTTCTGAAATACCTTTGATCCCTGGGACCTCTTCATGTGTTTACAGACAATACCACAGTCATGTCGTACATCAACAAGCAAGGGGGAACAAAGCCCTTCCCTTTGCAGAAAGGCCATGTTAGCTTGGAATATAGCTTCACAGCACGATCTTACTCTATAGGCAAACAGAGCAAAGTTGTGTAGCAGACAAGCTGAGTAGAACTAGGGCAGACCCTCATGAATGGAACCTAGATCAAGGGGTCTTCCAAGACTTGATCCATTTATGGGGAATTCCTCAAATAGATCTCGTTGCCTCCTCTCTGAACAATGAACTGGAAAAATTCTGTTCTGAGACTCTATGGAAGAACGCCTAGAAGGCAGATGCCTTTTCTTTTCTTTGGACAGGGATGCTTCTGTTTGCCCTTACAGTTTTAAAGCAGTCTTATCTAAGGTACTTCTGAAGATTCAGAAGGAAGTCCCCAAGATCATTGTGGTGACTCCCTTTTGGACAAGGCAATCATGGTTCTCCCTTCCTTTGGAAATGACCAGGGGCAATTACAGAAAGCTTCCTCACAGACTGGATCTGCTGTGACAAGAACAGGGTTGTTTGATATACCAAGACCTCAATCATTTCTAATTGATGGCCTGGATGATATGGTCTTAATTCCTCTTAGGCACCAGTTTTCTGAGGGGGCAAGAATGCCTGCTACTAGAAAACCACATATTAGCAAATGGAAAAGATATTCTAGTTTGTGCTAACAAGGAAACCAGTATCCATGCAGGTTTAGCTGTTCTCTGGTTTTACAACATTTCAGTGAATTACTATCCTATATGGCCTTTTTTATTCCTGTATCAAGGTTCATTTATTAGCCGTTTCAGTATTTCTGCCCATGGATCCCCCTCTTTCAATGCAGTCTGTATCAAAATGTTTTTGAAAGGGGTTTTACATAAGAATCCTCCAAGAAAACCAGTGACCCCCCTTGGGATCTTCATTTTCTGTTAGAGAAGCTAACACTTGCTCCATTTGAATCAGCTAATCTGACTGACCTGATGTTTTTAACACTGAAAATGGTTTTACTGATTGCTGTGACCTCTGCAAGAAAGGTATCTGAGTTGCAAGCACTTATGGTGAGTAAATCCCATCACATTTCCCATAGGGACAAGATTTCTTTGACAGCTAATCCTTCTGGTATGCTTAAAATAGTATCCAAGTTTACTTTAAGCAAACTATCCATCTCCCGATTTTTCTTTCCTGAACCTTAAAATGAGGGAGAAAGGTTATCCCTTACCTTGAATGTCTACAGACACCTTGGGTTCTGTCTTGGCTAAACATTTTAGATCTTAAGATCAAATGTTCATTTCTTGGGAAGGTAAGATGAAGGGGAAATCTGTATCAAAAAATCACCCTGACACACCAGTAACGGGTTTGTGCATGGCCAAATTCCACTCCGCTCAAAAAACCACAAAAGCTAGCACAATTAGTCAGCAATATCAATACGTTTAATCAAAAATAGACAAACAAGAAACAAAGAGACCAGTTTCGGCTACCAAGCCTTCATCAGTGCTTATTGCTCCTATCTTTCCACCCACCATTTATATAGTCACTTGTCTATTTTGGTTAATCACCTTTGTTCATTCAAACCAGGTACAAACAGCGCACCCAACAATATAATCCATTTTCTCTCTTTTTTATTTAAAATATCATGTCATCCAATTTTGACCCTATCATTAGACATAATCCTATCTAGCTGATCTAGTCGAGCCGTTTGACCTACATAAAATGCTTGGCAATTGCAATGAACCAAATAGATAAATCAATCTGAAGTACAATTTCAATAAACACATGCATCAAAAACATGAGATGAATTCCCCGAGCTAAATTCCTTTGTTTTTGTTTACATATTTGTAGAAACTGCAGTGATTGCAAGGCTGACAATCCCTTATTACTTCACCCCCTAAAGTCAATTGCTGAACTACATTCCTATCCCTAGGTGGTCGTTTGTAATGGTTTAACCATCCTCCTATAGATTTTCCTCATCTATATGAAAACAGACAACTTGGGGGAGCTATGTGTCTCAATGAATCTTCCGAGGTCAAAATACCCTAATATTTGTTAATAATATTATCAAAACCAAAATGTCACTGCAGTAGTTGGTGACCAACCTTAACTGAGTTTTAGAAGCTTGTTTTTTATTTTGATATTTTAACAAATTTTGCCTATTTATACTCTGAACATATTTGCTAGAATCCATAACTTGTTCAAATTTATATCCCCTATTCAAAAACCTGTTAATTAGTTCCTGATTCTGTTACAAATCCTTCATCTGCTGAACATATTGGTCGTTTTCTCATAAATTGAGACTTCAGAATGTTCTGAATGATATGCCTGGGATGACAGATATCTGAATGTAACACTGAATTGACCTCAGAGTGTTTTCTGTGTACCTGACTTAAAGTGCCATCTTGTTGGATATAAGTTTCCACATCCAAGAATACTATATATGTGCAACTATAACTCAGTGTAAACTGTATTCCCCACTTATTATCATTAAGATATGTCACAAATTCATTCAAATATTCTGCATCCGATCGCCACACCAACCAACAATCATTAAGGTACCTACGCCATATAGCCATGGATTCCAAATATAAATTGTGAATAAGATCGTAAATAAGTTGCATCTCCACATAGCCCATAAATAAATCTGCGTACATGAGAGCAAATGATGCTTCCATCGCTGTTCCTCTTAATTGTAGATAACATTCTTGTTGGAAATAGAATACATTTTTGTTCAATACTTGTTCAGCCAAACACACCAATAGTGTGTTAAATCCTGGACTATATAAAGATGTCTTATCCAACCAATAGCTAATTGCCTCTAAACCTGCCCAATGTGGAATATTGGTGTGTAAAGATGTAACATCTTAAAGTACACATGTAACAACCAGATTCCATCTGGCTATCTTGTATTATATTCAAAAATCTGATCGTATCTTTTATTCTGTTCTTACATACGGTAAAAGTGGTTTCAAATAATATGATAAATAGGCCTATAAAGGTTCTGTAGGTGGCCCACTGCCCGAAACTATTGGTCTACATGGGGGGTTGTTTTTTGTTCTTACACGTCTTTGTCAACATGTAAAGATATTGTCTAGTAGGTTCTTTAACCATAAGATCCATCTTTGTGGTTTTATTAATAATGCTTTCTTCCCTTGCCAGTTCCAAAAATTGGTCTATTTCTTTCTTTAATTCTGGTGTTGGATCCAAAAACATCCTCTGGTAGGTTCCTTGATCCGATAACCGTTTATGGGCCTCAGTCTCATACATCTCCCAATCCCATACAACCACAGCACCTCCTTTATCTGCTGGACTAACCACTGTTTTCTTATTTTCTTAAGGTTGTCCAAGGGCTGTTTTTGTGAAATGGCCAAATTATGTGATGAAATCTTTAAAGAAGTGCTATAACTAAACTGTAGTTCCCTTAACACTTTAACTATTTGAATGCATTTTGGTGAATGATAGGTGTTTGGGAGTCATGTGAATTTTTAAAGTTTGATTTAAATATTCTGAAGTTCTTTTTTTAAATTTGTCTGAGGAACAGAGACGGAAAGCACTTTACAATAAAGTTGTCTTTTTGCAAAGTTTAGAGTGGTGTTTGAAGGTCCGTACTACATCTGTGGTTGTCACTAGTTGTTTAAAGACCATAACATTTTTTTTGGTGGTAGTGAAAAGTTTGATACTTTAAATCTAAACCTACTGGATTCCTGTTCATTTTCCTTATGTTGATCTTGAAAAAGTATTTTAAAGTTTAATAATCTGCAAAAATTAATCACATCCTGTGCAAATATATCTTCTGAGACCAAATAACTAGTTACAAATCCAAGTCCTTTATTTAATAATTGTGTTTCATCAGAGTTAAGAACATAAGAAGAAATATTCAAAACATTTTGATCATTAGTTATTTGGTCACGAGTTGCAACAATGTTTTTAGGGTATGAATGGTACCTCCGATGTTTATGCCCTTCCTTCCTAGATCACCTAAAGGGAAAGCATCATTCTTTTTCTTAGGTAACGGTGAGGCGGAATGGGTACCAAACTCCGTATCTCTGTTGGATGAAAAATCATCCCCAGATGTACCTGAAGTTCCTGAATTCACCCCATTTTTCTTAAGTATTGTTTTCTTCCTTTTTCGTCTAAACTGTGGTTGAGGTACCTGCCTATTGTCCTGAAACTTGACATTCTTTCAAATGACAAATGCTTTTCCATGTTGCTAATCCCTAGAATCATGTGAGCATTTCTTAAGCATACATGTCTTGAGTTCCTTTTCTAAGCTAATAAGAACTTGTGTAAGCTGCACAAATTGGTCTTTATACGCTGTTTCAGCCTCATATATTTTAACATTGTCACAGAGTTGTCTGACCTGTGAAACCAAATCTGTATCAAAACATGATATTTCAAATGGTTGTTTAAGGCTTTTTGGGAATGGTTGGATTTTAGAAGTATTCTAGAAGCTGCTACTTGGTCCTATGTACATACTTTTACAAAGCACTACAAGCTTGATTCCTTTTCTAGGACCTGATCAAGCTTTGCAAGTACTATTATCCAGGGGCTCATGGACCCTTCTCATTCCACCTTCCAAACATAGTTAGCTATGGTAATCTACCCCTAAAGCTAAGGCTACTGCAGCAGTGATCAGTATGATGAACATAGTACAGTTGTGTAAGTAAACCTACCACAGCAGTAGATATTCAGATAATCACTGTTGCTGTAGCTATTACCTCCTTCTACGTCCCTTCTTGTTTGGTGTGTTTTTTATGCCAGGGTGTGGACATTTATTTTTTGTAGATCCTAGCCTCCCTCTCACTGCTGGCAGGAAAGATTCATGCCCAGCCTTATTTTTTAGTCAGCATAGCTCAAGCTCCATGACAATTTGGGTGTATGGAAGGTGCCTTGTTGCTTCATAAGCTGACCAGCTGTTAAATGATTGGCAAGGTATTGCCAGTATAGCTAAGGCTATTGCATCAGTGGTCATTCAGACATCTACTCTTATGGTATGTTTACTTACACAATGGTACTTTTTTGGTTTGTGAATAGGTAGTGTTACTGCAGACAAGCTCAAAGCACAGTTGAATGTTACCTCTTAGCTTAGTGGTTTAGTTAAAAACTGATTTAAAGTTTCCTTTGGTGGAAGTGGCTACTCTTGAGTTATTACTCTGCAATACACTTTCTAATAGTCCACTTAACAGGTTTTCTAGTCTGTTTAGTGCTCTTTTGGGTAAATCTGTCTCTACCTGTGCGACCGTCTTTTCTCACCGAAAAGTGAGTTTACACTGCTGATTTAACTGTTCTAAGCTTATTTTTGTGTTTTCATTACCTGCACTTGCTTAAAAGTTTGTTTGTTGTATTTTTAACTGTTGAGGCTACCCACTCAAGTGCGCTAGCCTCTGCATTCATTATACTGTGATTTATCTGCTGTTTTCCTGAAAAAAAAAGAAAATCCAAAAAAAATCCTTGTTTCCCACCTTTCCTTGGCTAGAATAGTCCCCTATACAGGCTTTGCTGTATTCTGGACTTTTGGATAGTTCCTGTGTTGCCCATTTCCTTACTTGGACAAAAGGAAGTTTCATTGCTCACCAATGGGAGTGGGGAGCCTATCTGCCCCTGAAGGAGTGGCCTCAGCACAAGAATCTGTAGTAATTGGCCGTTTTGGGCCATTTCTAGCTCTTTGAAGTTCCCTGCATAAAAAACCAGCCTTGGAGCGTTTTTTTTTTTGCTTATCCTACTCAGCAACAGCTCCTCGTGGTCCTGCAGAGTGGTGCTAGCAGCAGAGAAATGAAAAGAGTAACTGCTTTCAAGATACAAGTATATTTTTTCTGTCTCTACCTGTGCGACCGTCTTTTCTCGCTGAAAAGCGAGTTTACACTGCTGATTTAACTGTTCTAAGCTTGTTTTTTTGTTTTCATTACCTGCACTTGCTGAAAAGTTTGTTTATTCTGTTTTTAACTGTTGAGGCTGCCCACTCAAGTGCGCTAGCCTGTGCATTAATTATACTGTGATTTATCTGCTGTTTTCCTGAAAAAAAAAGAAGAAACAAAACAAATCCTTGTTTCCCACCTTTCCTTGGCTAGAATAGTCCCCTTTACAGGCTTTGCTGTATTCTGAACTTTTGGATAGTTCCTGTGTTGCCCATTTCCTTACTTGGACAAAAGGAAGTTTCATTGCTCACAGTGGGAGTGGGGAGCCTTGAGCAGCCTATCTGCCCCTGAAGGAGTGACCTCAGCACAAGAATCTGTAGTAACTGGCCGTTTTGGGCCATTTCTAGCTCTTTGAAGTTCCCTGCATAAAAAACCCGCTTTAGCGTGGCTTTGCACGATTGTGCACATAGCACAGCATCGGGCAGCAGTGGTTAATTGGGTTTAAACTATTCCTGGCTCCACAAAGTCTGCTTTTCACTTTTTCCCGTAGAACTGCTCTATTCTCTCAAATTAAACACCCTATACTCAATCTAAGGCCCAGCACTTGCACAAAAAAGCAATTTTACAAGTTAGCACTAATAAACTAAAAGCACTACATCCTCATAGACTCTTTATGGTCACCTCATCCCCCATTGGTCCTTTTTAATTCAGCGATGAGTTCCCTATATTACTCTAGCATGTCCAAAGGTCAGTTAATGGTTTCCTCTCCAGTCTAGCTGGTGAATCTAGGAATCTTGAGGCAATGTTACAACTGCCTCATGTTCATGGACAACCCACTCCTCCTCCAAACAGGTTCAAATATATGTGAGAGATGCAACTATATAGCCAAACTGGAGGCTGAACTCTCTCAACTCAGAACTGGTGTAGCCAGTTAGGAGGAGAAGGTAACCTCACACAACACAAATCCAGTCTCACATAGTCCTACAACATCAGCAAACCAAACACATAAACACACAAAAACATACTCGGAGGCTCTAAATAAAAATCTGCCCAAGCAGCAGAGACCTCCAAAGCAGACATCCAAGCAAACGCTACCACAGAACAAAACACGTGCAACACATAGTCCACACAGTCAGTGTGCCAAGCAGTCACAGCCCTTAAGGCTGAATAACACACCTGATACACTCGTAATAGGTGACTCTATAGTCAGACACACTGATGTCCCATTCACCAGGCTGAACAAAGAGAAGGTCACAGTGAGCCGCCACATAACGCAAGCACTCAGGTCACTCCAAAGTAAGTACAAATATGACTCAGTCATAGTACATGCTGGTGTGAATGACCTGAGATGTACCTCCCTCGACTACATGAAAAGAGACATTGAGGAGCTCTATGATCATGTAGCCCAGGCTGGAATGACCCTGACCTTTAGTAGCATATCACCCTCACCTAGAATGATGCCGCAGTACAAAGACAAAATGATCGATTTTAACAATTGAGTAAAATTCTGGTGTCATTCAAAGGGGATTCAGTGTCTGTCAGCCTGGGATGACATGCTCGACAAGCCAAGTTGCTTCGCTAGGGACGGCTTGCACCTGTCACCCCTGGGCTTTCGGATATTGGAAAAGACTCTTGCCACCCCCATAGTGCCTTTTTTAGGCAAGGCTCAAAAGACAAACCCACCTCCATAAACAGCAAAATGAACAAAAAACTAAGGGTAATGCTGCTAAATGCCAGAAGTCTAAACCTCAAGATGCATGCACTCGAAGCTCTCCTCAGTATGGAGAACATTGACATATGTGCAGTGACAGAAACCTGGTTCAAGGCTCCATAGAGCACCCCAGCATTACCAGGTTATACCTCATACCATGCTTTTCGACCCCAAAACTCAGACCGAACCACAAAAGGAGGGGGAGTATCCATTTTTATCAAGGATACCCAAACTTCCAGGTTAGTGGCATTGCATGAAGCATCGGAGACCATCCATGTGCAACTAACAGTGGGCAAAACTGCTTTTCAGTTTATAGCATGCTACAGACCACCCTCTCAAATTCAGGAACCCCACTCGGCTTTCCTGAAAACATTGGAGAACATGAAGATCTCTCCAAACACCATCATATTGGGTGATTTCAACTACTCAAACATAGACTGGGAGCATTACTCAAGCCCCAAAACCCTAGCCCAAAGGTTCCTGGAATTTATACACTCAAATGCCATGGAACAACTAGTCACCACTCCCACAAGAAGGGATAACATACTCGACCTGATCATTACCAACATGGGGACTTTATGCTCCATACCAGAAGTAAACCCCTCATTGGTAAGATCAGACATAAATTAATCTCACTAGATATCCAAAACCCGTCCCCACCCCCAGCCCAGAAAACCACAGTGAAAAACTTCTCAAAAGCGAACTTCACACTTCTCAAAACAGAGGTGGAATCCTTCAAGGCCCCCGGGCCAGGGGAAACTACGGCCCAAACAGCTGAATCCTATATAAACGCATTCTATGGACACCTCCAGGAATGCATGGATCATGCTATCCCTAACAAAACCAAGGCCCAGTCATCCAAAGGCAGGCGTCCAGTCTGGTGGGCCCCTGCCATAAACAAGCTGTACAACAGAAGAAGGAAGCTACTACATGATAGAGCAAAATCCCTAAAAGGGAAGGCATCTCTGATCAGTGCTAGCAAAAAATTATGATCCCTCATAAAATCCTCCAAAGCCAGCTTCGAGAAAAAAATTGCACAGGACACTAAGGACAATCACAAGGCTTTTTTTAGCTATGTTAGGAACCTGGGGTGCAACTCCCAGATATGCTCAGAGTTGATTCTAAATGACAAAAAATTCACGGAACCCACAGACATTGACAACATCCTGGCAGACAGGTTTAGTGCAAACTCCCCCCCTCCCCCCAAAACAGCAAATATCTATCCCAGCAGAGTGTAGCCCCCCCTAGCATCTCAGATGCTCAGGTGAAAGCCGCCCTCTCCAAAGCAAAAAACACTGCTTCAATGGGACCGGACGGTGTCCCGGGTTGCGTACGACACGAACTCCAAGAAGAACTAAACCCTCATGTAAAAATGCTGTACAATCCCAGCCTTACTACAGGATATGTACCCAATGAATGGCGTACAGCAACAGTGGTCCCTCTCCACAAAGGTCGTGCCTCGACGGACCCTGGAAACTACCGCCCCATAAGCCTGACTAGCCTAGTCTGCAAGGCTATGGAGACGATCATCATGGAACTCTTAAACAATGACATTGGGGACCTACAGACACTAGATCCTACCCAATTCGGCTTTGTCAAGGGCAGATCCTGCCTCTTGAACCTGGTTGACTTCTTTGAAACAGTCACCAAAGCCATAGATGAAGGAAAGGTAGTCCACACAGCCTGTCTGGACCTTGCGAAAGTATTTGACACAATACCCCACTCGGGCATCATAGATAAGCTATCCAGCTTAAATATAAACCCCCTATGTCACAAGATGGGTTACAAACTGGCTCAAAGACAGAACCCACAGAGTCAGAATTGCTGGAGCCATGTCTGACTCAAAACCGGTCACAAGTGGTGTCCCACATGGCTCAGACCTGGGACCTCTCTTGTTCGGTATGTACTTTTCCAAGGTACAGGCTAACACGGGAGGACTGTGGCTGACCAAGTTCGCAGATGACTGCAAACTGGGAGCCATAATTGACTCTCCAGCTGACACAAGCATCCTTCAAAAAGGTCTCACAGAGACGGATAACTGGTGCCAGAGCCACGGTCTAAAGCTAAATGCCAAAAAGTGTATAGTCATACCCTTTGGCAAAAACAAATTACCCACAAATTACCACATAGGTGGAAACCCATTAAGCACAGAGGAAGTAATCAGGGATCTGGGGACCCAAGTTGATAGTAATCTCTCCTTTGACAATCACATTGCCAAAGTGGTTAGAAAAACCTTCTACATAGCCCACCTTATCATGAAAGGATTTACTTCTAGATCAAAGGAGGTCATAGTACCCCTTTATGCAGCCCTAATCAGGCCCATAATAGAATACAATGCCCCTTTTGGGATGTACCTTACCCGACACCTGCAGCAACTAGAAAGACCCCAAAAGTACCTCACAAAAAGAGTCAAAGGACCCAAACAGATGCCATATGCTGCTCGGTTAAAAAAACTCCAGCTCTACTCAGTTGCATACCGCCTACTTCGAGGCAATCTATGCCTGATATACAAAGCTATGTCCAACCCAGGATTAATGAACTTGCTCCACCTCAGAAAATCCAACTCCCTTAGAGCTACGCGCTCGAGGGATCTGAACCTCTGCACAGAAATAAATAGAACATGCTGGAGGGATAGATTCATAACCCAGAGGCTCCCCTTGCTCTGGAATAGAATCCCAGTCCATGTTAGGCAGAGCCCTTCACTGACTCTCTTCAAGAAGAATCTTGATGAGTGGATGGGGGATCGTAGGTTTACCCCGGGGATTACTTCAGTGTCACTACTAGACAGAGGCATGGTAAACTAAATTAAAAAGGGCACGGTAAACTCGAATCAAAGGGTGGCGAAAGCCAAACACACTCGGGCTAGGCTTATAAATGCCTCAGGGCAGATAGCCTAGTATGAACCTATGAACCTATATATAAATATCTGACACTTATAACTGTAAGACCTGGATCAATGAGCTAGAATATACGAAACTTAAAAAAGGAATACTAAATGCAAGATTGCTGTGTCTTGGAGGTTTAGCCTTTGAGGTGCATACATTTCTGAGTTAGTATATAACAGGTAAAAGATATGTGGGAAGAGAAGCCCCCACATTATAGTGTGCATATGAGTTTTTCCCCAGTGCTTACAAAATTGATTCATAGGTTCATAGGTGGTTACTAGGCTAATGACAACAAGGGCCTTTTTAAGTCAAGCCATGCATCCCAAATGTCTGACAAGTTTTACTACCTTTGATAGGTGTAAGCAAAGGCTTGGGAGGTGAAACATTTGCAAGCAGGGTCCTGGGAAATGAACCATTTACAGGCTGCCTGTATCAGTTAGAGACATAGGTGCCAAACCGGGGATGAATTTCCTGTTCCCCATCCAATTGTCCAGGTGACACTTAAATTGGGTTAGGGAGGAACTCTGCTTCATATGGATGGGCAGCCTGTTACAGAGAAGGGTAGTCTCTGGGATACATACCTGCCTCTCCAGCAGGTCCTATTTATATCACATTTAAAAGGGGAACAGTAAGGTAAAATAGTAGCTGTTGTTCATATGAAGAGCTAGAGCTCAGTTATGGATCTCAAAATTGCAAAGGTAAGGCATTTTTTGAGGTGGGGAGGTAGAGATTTTTTGTATGAAATTAAAAAAGTCATTGATATGAATATCCCACCATAAAGGTTTATTCTTCACTCTCTCATTATATTTTGAGTACATAGTGATGGACTTCAGTGACAGACTTCTCAATGCAACTGTTTATATGTAAGTAGAAACTAGAGGCGTAGGCATTCTAAGGGGATCCAGTATTTATCAGCTATGGAGGGCATGATAAACAGAGGAGCCAGGCATGGACTGCACCTTTCCACCCTATTCTTTTGAATACTGTCTATGGCTTTGTCCACCCCAAGGCAATGTCAAATTGACAAACTGACCAACATAGCAAAATCAACTCAATGAAACCTCTAGTTGTTATTGCTCAATACCAGGATTCTAAATAAAAAAATGCATTCCCACCAAGCTCTTCTCACAATCAAGAATATAGATATCTCTGCAGTTATCAAAACATGATTTAAAGCAGCAGGGAGTACACTGGCAGTGCAAGGTTTCAGTTCCTTCCACTCTTTATGACCATCAGCTGCGCAGACAAGGGCTAACGGTGGAGTGTCTCAATATATGTCAATAACAAACATACCTTTAGGGTAATCAAACAGGATGACAAGCTGGAATTTCTCCACATGCAGATGTATTTATTTATTGATTGATTGATTGACCACTATAGGCAAAATCCTATGCCATATACTAGGCACCTCTAGGTTACCTTCCATGTCCCAAAAAGCTCACAATGCATACTTGGGACCTACTGGAAACAGTTACCATCCACCCTAACATTGCCCCTTTACACACTGGGAATCATACAGGGCCTCAAACTACAGGCATAGAGATTCCTGGACTTTGTAAATACAAAACCCTTGTCCATACAGTGAATATCTGCATTAGAGGCTCTAACTTACTGGAACTTATGCTCACAAATATGGGTGAACACTGCACCCCCCCCCCCACCAAATGTCTCGTCATCCCTGGTAAGATCAAACCATAAAGCTGTTTCCTTCAAAATCAACTCCTTAATCCTATTAAAACCAGTAACAATTAGAAACTATTCCAGTGCAAATTATCTGTTAATAAGTCATGGTTTGTGACAATTCAGTGTCCCTCCAAACCCCGATAACATACCAGCCTATGCTGTATTGCTCTCAAAAACTTTGTACTACCATGTCAATGGCTGCATACAGGCTGCTATACCTACCAGAAGTAACCCAGAACTAGCTCCAGAAACAATCCATCCTGGTGGCGTCACAAATTAAACAGGATATACAGCCAAAGGAAAACAATTATGACAAAAATCAGGAATGGTAATTCCCATAAAGATAAAAACTCTCTTATCAAAGTAAATAGGCAGCTAAGAGGGCTAATTACATCAAGCAAAGCCAACTTTGAGGTTAATATATCCTTCTAGGTGAAAGATGACCATAAGGCCTTCTACAGCTATGTCAGAAACCTGAAGGGCAGCACACAGCAATTTTTTGAACCGTTGGTTAATAGTGCCACATTCATTGAATCTGGTGGTATAGCAAACTTGTTAGTGGACAAATATATTTCCAACTTTGCACTCCCCACCACAACCATACTGATAATAATACCCTCAAACATAACCCCTCCAACTATAACAAGGGAGAATATACTGGCTGCTCTCACTAAAGCCAAGAACACAGCCTCAGTGGGCCAGGATAGCATCCCAGGGATGCCTCGTGAATAGCCTAAAACGTGACTTATCCTTACCCCATGGAGGCATTATTTAATTATAGTTTTAAAACAGGTTTTGTGCCACATGAATGGAGGACTATGACAGTCATCCCCCTTCATAAGGGAAGACCTAAAACAGATAGTAGAAATTACAGATTCATTAGTCTACTAGTCTTATTTACAAAGCCATGGAAAGAATTATCATGGATATTATTAGCAAAGACAATGGAGACCTCCATACACTGGATCCATTCTAATTTGGCTTTGTCAAAGGAAGGCTGTGCTTACTGAATCTGGTGGACTTCTTTAAAAAGGTCTCTAAGTCTATGGATGACTGGAAAACTGTGCATACTGCCTACCTAGATCTGGCTAAGACATTTTGTACAATACCCCACTCTGGCATTGTCAACGAACTTACAGAACTAGGTATAACCCCCTTTATAAGACAATGGATAGCTAGCTGGCTCACTGTTAGGACCCAGGAGGTTAGAATTGGAGAGGCCGCCTCCACAAAGAGGCAGGTCACTAGTGCAACCACTCTCTATAGACTCTGTGGTAGGCCCAATTCTCATTGATCTACTACATGGATATTAAGGCCAATGTCACAGGCCTGTGGCTAACCAAGTTTGCAGATGATTCAAACTGACAGCAGTCATTGAATCCTCCTAAGATGAACATACCTTTCAGAATTGTCTAATAGAGGCAAACAGTGCAAAAGCCATGGTTTAAAGATCAGTATTGAGAAATGCATGATAGTACCTTTTGGGAAGTCTGCCACCCCGGGTAAATACGTCATCAATAAAACACCCTTCAAAGTTGATTCACTAGTTAGAGATCTGCAAACCCATGTAGATAGTAACCTAGCCTTTGACCAACATTTGTCGTAGGTAATAAGAAGATCCATCTATGTTGCTCAACTGATAAGCAAGGGTATGGGACATAGGTCCAGAGAAGTCATCCAACCATTGTTATTGGCCCTCATCAGGGCCAGCATAGAGTATAATGCCCCTTTTGGTATGTACCTGACCAGACACATGCAGCAACTGGAATGCCAAAGGTTCCTTACAGAAAGAATTCAGGGAGTAAATGCAACATCCGATGCTGATCATCTCAAAGACCTGTCTCTCTACTCAGTTTCATACAGACTTCTGAGCAGTGACCTTTGCCTGTCATACAAGGCATGCCTATACCCTGTTTGGAGAATCTTTTGCACATATGCAAAACAAACAGAATCAGCACTACTAGATTAAAATACATACATTTTGCTTGCAACATAAGACATGTTGGACAGACAGATACGTTTCTCAGAGAATTCTCATTCTCGAGAAAAGGCACCCCATCCATGTGAAGTAGAGATCCTCCCTATCCCTATTTAAGAGCAACTTGGACCAATGGATGGTTAAATGGAAATTCACCCCTGGTCTGGCTCCTATGTATCTGATTGACAGAGACAGTCAGTAAATCACACCATATGAATCCAATATAAATCACATTTGTGGGTCACATTTGGGTTGCACAAATAGGCTTTTAAGGGTCCTAGTGGTTGTTATGCTTTGGTGATGAGGCCAATATGGGAAGGGTTATTATGGAATTTATTGAAGTTATCCTTGAGTTGTAGCAGGATTGCTTATGAGAAACCCTCTAAAGGCACAAGGAGAAGATGACAGATTTCTGGTCATTATTAACTAGGGTGGGGAAGATACAGGGTGCAGTGCAAGATGACACCATGTTTATGAGAACAGTGTTAGGGATAGTAGGGCCTTGGGTGGGAAGACTGACAATGTTTTCAAGAGAAATGATATTAAGCAACTCTCAGAAGCTTTGTGCGTATTTCTTATTGATGGTATAAATTTGTCACTTGATGGTTGGTAGTTAGTCATTTAGAAGACTAGAGTTGGGACAGACAGTGATTTTATCTGGAGAATTTAGGTAATATTGTGGCCCAACAGGAGACATGGAAGGTGATCTAAAGCTAGTAATGACATGTTAGTTAAATTCATGCATTGAATCTTTGACCTTTACAAGATCCAGATATGGATGGTAAAGTATTTTCCATGAGATAATGGAGTCACTGAAAAATACAGGTACTCACCTACGAGTTACCAGTGGGTTTGAAGGCATGATATGTGCTGAACCTTAATACAGAGTGTGTGTGTGTGTGGGGGGGGGGCATTCACTACAGTAGCATCAAGTCTCTGTAATTATTTACATTTGCTTTGGGCACCTTTTTTATTTTAACACCTAGCATTGAACTGAAGCAAATTGGTATAATCTGAATTAGAATTCTTTATAGCTGAATGTCTGAGAAACAGACTTTGGCCAAAAGGGGCATTAAGGAGTAGCAAAAGATTTATCTAGTATGCAGAAGACATGCTGGAAGAAGGCACAAGCCATCCCTGGTAAAGTAAGAAGTCCTGTTGACCATCAATTCCATGCAGACACATGTCAGATTCCTCTTAGAATGAGATGAGTTCACATTCAGTTGTTAAAGCCAGTTATTGTATATTTGAATTGTGGGATCATTCTTGTTGAAGCATGTTACTACTCAAATCCAGTTTCTTCTGGTAATTTATTCATTTGTACTTGTTTTCTGTGGAACATCACTGATCTCCATGAACCTTTTTCAGACTCAGCCCGAGAGCAGTGTCTGCTTAAGTGACTTCCTCAGAACAGTTTGGCAATGGAAGCTGAGATAATCAAACCCTGCACCAATGGACCACAGGAAATAGCTTGCTAACAGCTCCATAATCCTCTAAGCCAACTGCCAGACTCAGACACATGCACTGCAAGCTCTGTCAGGACCTACATGTATCCCCTAGATACATTACCCTGAGATTCACCCCCTCCCTATATGAACTAATACCACATTATAGTTATATTTACTGGAATGCAGAGAAGAGACCTAATGGTCCTTGTTACTTCATAGATACTAGAAGGAAAAGGCAACTTATCACTTTTCTGTTCTTATGCAGCATGTTGAGGGAGGAATCAGTTTGTCAAACTACTGAGTCAGCTATGATGAAAACATTACCATGGGTAGCTGTGAACTTTAATGGCTTAGTTTCATAATCCTGGTGACTCCTGAGGAAGGTACTAGAACAAGATGGAGGAGAGGTTGGTGCGGTTGTGTTGGACTATAACCAAGAGGCTGAGTTTCCTTTAATGAGATTCCAAGATGACTGGGTACAGATTTCTTAACCACATCAGCATGGCTTAGGAGTGTAGTGGTATGCTGTATAATGGGAGTGCTGCTTACCAAATGTGGACTGTGGGAAGAAATTAACCTCCAGCTTGAATAAGTATGTTCATCTGTCACAGACTGTTATTTCTAGCATACAAGGCATTATCAGACCCCACTGTGATGGACCTCCTGTATATCCACAAAACAAACAGTACCAGAATTACCAGTTCTAAAGATTTAAACCTTGCATGTGATATAAATAAGACCTGCTGGAGAGATAGGTATGTATCCCAGAGACTATCCCATCTATGGAACTGGCTCCCCATCCATGTGAAGCAGAGTTCCTCCCTAACCGAATTCAAGTACAACTTGGAAAATTGGATGGGAAACCAGAATTCATCCCTGGTTTGGCACCTATGTCTCTAATGCAAACCGGTAACCTGTAGATGGTTCATCTCCCAGGACCATGCTTACATTTATTAAGGGTATCAGAACTTGTCAGAGATTCGGGATGCATGGCCAGGCGTAAAAAGGCCCTTATGATCATTAGCCTACTAAACACCTATGAACCTATTAATGCATAACAATGTCTGGATATCTGTAAGTATGAAATGTTGTTATATTGTCTAAAAATGCCAAGTGCAAGCAGAATACCCATAGCAGGGGTAGGAGTAGACTATGACCCCTTAATTAGCAGGAAGGGAAAAAAGAACACAAGGTGGTTAATGGGTTGGCTGAGACTGCTGGGTAGGAATATAGGCTGTGCTACAGCTCGATTAACATTTCAAAAGGCAGCTATAATAGTAGTATTAGCGGTATGACTCGGTGGAATAATGACATGCATGCAAAATTCTAACACCCAAAGTAATGGGTTAACGCTACCAAATAATGGGAAGCATGTTGTGTTCTGTAACACAGTGTAATGTCCAAAGTGCATTGGTTATGAGCTGTGCTATTAGAGAAAATATAAAATGTTACCTAGTGTAGTAATAGAGGTATTGCTAGGACAATTCAGTAAATAAGGAAAAATGGGATTGTGGACTCAGTTCCTTAAAGAAAATAACAGTCGTACAGAACTACAAATGTGGATGAAACTTAGTAAGGCATACTTTAGAAGACTTAAATTAATTCTGAAATCAGCACTGGCATCTAGGAACAAAATTCAAGCTATAAACCAGTTTGCTCTTCCTGTCCTAACTTACAGTTTTGGAGTGGATGATTGGCTCCAAAACATGTTGGATAGATTAGACAGGAAAACAAGGAGGATTTTTCATGCTCATGAAATGATTTATAAAAATCAGTGCATACCAAGTTTATATATTACCCATTCCGAAGGAGGGATGGGCCTACTTGAATTTGATTACATGTATAGATCTACAGTTGTGGGACTGCACACACATCTGCTCATCTCACAAGACCAGAACATGAGGAGAATAAATCTAAGATGACTTCTCTGCTTAGTCTAGCAGAAGCATAACGGCATCAAGCAGGAATGGAAATCAAATCTGAAGGGGATAAAATCAGGCAGCAACTGAATGTGCCAAAAAACAAAATAAAGAATATAAGGTGAAGGACCAGATGAGAAGGCTAGAAATATGGAAAATGCATAAATATAGTTGCAAGTATAGAAAACTTCTGGAATAACCTCATGTTGATCAGGATCAAATGCAGGAATGGTTAAGGAGAGGTGAATTCAAACCAAGAGATGAAAGTTTAATACTGGTGGCCCAAGATAGTGAGCTTACATACATGTTGGTTTACAAAGTCCATTGAACATGTGGGAGAAACAGAAAATTTGTTGTTTTGTAAAACAGAATTGGAAACAGTTGCACGCCTCTTTGCTGGTTGTGACATACTAATGGCAGAAGAACAGTATACTGAAAGGCATAATAATGTGGCAAGACTGTTGCACTAGGGATTGTACAAATATTATGGCACTGAAGTGGCTGAAAAACACTGGAAACATGAGCCACAAAGCATCATAGAAATGACAAAGTTTACATCTTATGGGATCACTCATTGCCAAAGTTCAAAAAATAGCTGCTAGAAAACTGGATATAGTGGTCCATAAAAAGAAGACAAAAGTAACATTGATCCTTGAAATTGCCACACCCAGTGAGTACAGTGTCTTGTGTACAGAGAGGCACAAAGTCATAAAATATCAGGATATGCTGGCAGAAATGAGAGCAATGTGGAAGAAAGATACTTAGTTCCAATAGCAGTAGGAGCAACGGGTCTTATAAAACAGAATCTACAATCATATTTAGATATGTTACCGGTACATGTGATCCTGTACGAATTGCAGAAGGAGTCATTACTGGGCACATTGCGGGTGCTGTGAAGAGCACTTCTGGTTGACATCAAAGATTGAAACAATACAATTTCATTAACTGTAATTGTACTTTGATTTAGGAATGGGATCCATTCCCATCATGGTATTAGTAACCCAAAAGACTTGGATAAATTAAAAAGAGAGAAACTACACATAAAGTAACAAAAAGAATTAAGCCAACATGGGAATGGAGAAAGGAGATTCTGCTGTTAGGGATGACTGCAATTAGATGTACAGAGAATATGCAAGAGGGGGCTGTAATTTAATGGAGAAAGCTGGCAAAAGAACCAAGGTACTGTGAGCAAATAATTATAGAGGGAAAGGTAATATAATGGGGAGAGGCCAGGAAGACATTTGAATTACCTTCTCGGTCAGGGATTGATATAATATAGACAATGAGAAAGGGATAGAGGAATTCTAAATGAAAGACCTGCAATGGATAAGTTGTTAATAGAATCTAGAGCAGAATTGCTGTTAAAAAGGAATAATTAGTAGGGCATATAAAATATTGCATGATAATTATAGGAATCAATCAGAAGAGGTCGGTAAAGATTGGGAAGAGAAATTAGATATACAATTCACAAAGAAATGATGGGAAGATATATGTATGGCTTCCCAATATACAACAAAATGTAGAAGATTTAGGATTTTTTCCTGATGGTGTTTGCACAGATATTTTTATTCTCCAAGTAGACTCCAAAGAATCATTCTTCAGGTAGATGGAAAATGTGTGAGGTGGGATGGGAAAGAAAGAGGTACCTGAGAGCATATGTTTGAGTGTAATGAATTGGCAGACTATACAACTTCCCTACATTGTACTCTGACAGGAATAGTGGGTGAGCAAATGAGGCTAACTAAGGAAATGATTTTTTGAGCTGAAACACAGGATCTGAATTGCCAAGACATAGTAGAACCTTGTTAAATTTAATTTTGATGGCTGCAAAAAAGCAATTACTCGAAAATGGAAATCAAAATCTAAACAAGCTATACATGAAGTAGAGAAGGCAGGAATTGAGCAATTTATGTAATGTTACATGGACTGTATGATATATAACCATATATGTAATGGATAACATTTATAAATGTGAACTTGTTGATATGGCTTGATTATTTTAATATAAATATAAGTTTGCCTATGTCACGTGATAATTCAATAAATGTGTTTATAAAATAAAAGAATCTACTACAAGCAAGTTAGACAAACAGATTATCACCATGGACTAAGGAATACTTATCCACAATCTGTCCCGGGAATTCATTCAAGAGCCTAACACAAGCCATATGGCTCATGCCAGAAATGCCCTGCTCTTACAATACAGTATTTTTCAGTCAGCTGCTACAAGGTAAGACCTCATTATCATCTAATTTTCATGTTAGTGATCTGCATGTTGCGGTAATAAACTACTGCTTATGTAGGCAGTGACATTCATCACCTGGTCGCTCTTCTACACATACAAGTACACAAAACATACACACACGCCTCAGTCCCCATAAGTGTCCTTGCTCTCCTGTGGATCCCCCCACCTCTGAGCCCTATAATAGTTGAAGTGCCATTACAGAATATATCTAGTATACCCTGTTTATAACTTGTTACTGTGTCCTCCCACCCCCTGTTCATTGTAATACTTTAAGTGCTGTTATATAACTGCCCTGGTGTCTAGTTAATCCCCTCACCCCCTGCCCTGTGATCCCTGTAGTGATGCCAGTGACATTGCAGTACTTAACTATAATGTTTCCCTGCTGTCTAGTGAATTCTCCACCTTTGATTCCTGTAGTGATGCCAGTGCTGTTATGGTACTTAACTTTAATGTTTACCTGGTGTCTAGTGAATTCCCTGTACCCCCCCAATCCCTATTGTATTATTATTGGTGCCATTATGGAACTTAAGTATACTGCATCTCTAGTGTCTAGTGAATTTCCTCCGCCCCCTGTGCCATTATGGCACTTAAGTACCACAACTCTCAACTGTACATATTTTCACAGAATGTCCAGTTTTGCCTCTTATTTTTTTTTCTGTTCCTCATAAAATGTGTGGTTTTCTGGCAAAACATTGAGTATTGAAGTCACTATATAATACTAAATAATGACAGTTTGAGCTTCAGACTTCATATCCTTCAGAAAATATATAATTATGGCACATCTGTCATTCTATCAACATTCTAAGTTTATAGGAGCACTCTTTAAAATCTGTCCCTATTTTTTGGGACTTTGTCCCCCTATTTTTCTGGCTTTGTTCATATTTTTTGTGCTGTAAGGTTGAGAGGTATGTTAAGTACATTGCTATCCTGGTGTCTAGTGAATTTCTCCAATCCTGATCCCCATAGTGACACCGGTGCCATTACTGCACTTAAGTGTACTGTTACCCTGGTGTCTAGTGAATTTCTCCCAGACCTGATCCCTGTAGTGATATTGGTCCCCTTATGGTACTTAACTGTAATGTTTCCCTGCTGTCTTGTGAATCCCTGCACCCCACCTCTGGTTCCAGGACTGGTGCCAGTACCATTAAGGCATATGACTAACATGTATCCTCCCCCAATCCCCATGCCATGGCCATGGTTACGTTCAGTGGAATATTATGATGGAGCCAGTCATGTTAATCTACATGGGTGAGCAGTTTCTCAAACCACTCAGCATATAGAGACCTTCATGGAGGGAGTTCCATGGGAGAGAGCACATGTCTGCTTAGCATATGCCTCTCCCCGGACTACCTCTTTACCATTCAGCAGAGCCATGGAACCAGTCCTGCACAGTGCTGCATGTCTTTACGCTGGAGCACTATGTTAGAGTGGTTGTTGAATACTCCAAAAATACAGTGGTGTGTACATGGAGGTATACACACTGCAGTACCTTCATGAATACTCCTATTCAGTCAACATCCAGCATAAGATGTAAATCATTACACAGAAAATTGCTATAGAAACAAGAATAGCCAATAAAGTCCCACTAATAATAGTGACTTGCTATAGCATAAATAAATAACCAATGCAGTCTAACTGATAAGTTCATAAGATACATTTTCTGAGTTCTAGCCTGAAGGCCATAAAGAAAGTAAAATTATATACCTCATCATAACACTGATTCCAGACTTCTTAAATTCTCTCACATCACCTAACTTACTAATTTTCAAAATCAACTACATTGCCAAAGTACATTTTCCAATTTATAACTACCTGAAAACTAAGCTGGAATCTCAAAATCTGGAACTGTACCATTTCCTTATTTTAAAGCAGTATCCAACAATGAATTTCTGGTCCTGTAACTCAGTAATATAGTCACTTCTGTTGGTCAGCTGAACACGATTGCAATATCCGTAATCCTTAAAGCCGACATGGTTAATAAGGTTTATGTCAGATGATCTAGTTTTCAGAAACTCAAACTTCATATGGTCAAGACCATATGTTCGACTTTCCAAAAATTTGAAGCATTTGTATGGAGATCATGGTACAGTGGAGATGGGGGAATTTACCCTTTTCCCCACTGTAGTATGATCTTTGAGTTGATATATAAGATTCACAGGGGGTGTGGAGTGTGGAGCTCCCCACATCTGGTGTGCAGGGGGGCTTGCCCCCCCCTGCAAAAACATAGATTTTTGTTGTGTTTCATTTTTTTAGTGAGTTGAACAAATGGTCTCAAAACATATGAAGTTCAAATTTCCAAAAACTCGATCTTCTGATATAATCCCTGTTAATATTGTGTCTATTTAAAATATTTCATTTATTATGGGTGCTACTAAGTATAACAAGCTAATGTGATTTATTACTACAATTTCTATAGGGTGGTATGAATTTTTTATTTTTTTTTACTTTGGCCAGTTTAGTGAGGTTCACGTTTTCTAAGAAACATTTTTGTTTGTACCCTTTGGGGGATTGCCTAATTGATGCCAAATGACCCGTTTACAGCTTGGCTGTGAGGAACTATCATCACTGAAATGTCTGAAGTTAATGGTAACTCTACCTCCTAAGGTAGAAAAAAGGCATTTCTGCTGAATAGTTACCAGCCTGTGTTTCTACACAAATGCAGCAAAATACTAACCATGGTTCTGGCACCAAGCATTACAGGCAACTGATACACGACAGCTATGAATTTATAGTAAGACAGCTTTGCGGCTGAACTTCTGTTAGATAACATCCAAGAGTTCAGTCAATTCTTAAATTGATCAGAGCAGGCAGCCAGGGGTCTAGGCACTCCTTTATCCTTCACTAAAGCACTCTGTTTCTATTCTTACTGCTAGAAGAAATATTCATTTGACCCCCAACTCAGTGGTACATAGTAATGGGACACTAACTGTGTTCTGAATGAGTCAGGTGTGATTAGCAGCTTGAACTTTAGAGGAGCAGGCTAGGGAATAGTTGGAAGTGGTGTTTTGCCAGCTCGCGTAATCCAAACGAGAGGGTTTCTACTAATGATCTGAAATGCCCCTGATGAAGGTGGAATTGCTTAACCGAGTGACATACTGACATTCAGAACTCAAAGTAGAAGGGGTGACTGAAGCTAAATGATACGATATGAGCTAATGCACAAGAGATTAGTAGAACCACCTAGTTATATTGTACAA
The DNA here is from genome assembly GCF_019279795.1 of Protopterus annectens. Taxonomy (NCBI): domain Eukaryota; kingdom Metazoa; phylum Chordata; order Ceratodontiformes; family Protopteridae; genus Protopterus; species Protopterus annectens. The sequence goes on from NC_056749.1 coordinate 499,591,060, forward strand.
AAGTGCATGAAATCAGTGTCATCACCTAAGGCATAAAAAAAACTCCAATGAGTGGGGCAGTGTATGCGATACTGACAGTTACTCTGGCCTGATCCTCCTTCCATTCCCAGTCTTACAGTGGAGTGATCCCAGCTCCGTAGGGTAGTACCGGGGTCATTGACATAAAAAAGAGAAATGGGAACAAACCTAGAATAACAGGATTTGTGTTAGCATGCATTTTCTGAAGGATATGAAGTGTGAAATTCAAGTATATGTCACTATTTAGTTCTCAGTGATTTTCCTGAAAAACACATTTTATTTAAGGACCAGACCAAATATATGAGGCAAAAATCTGGAAAGTTGAGAGGTATGGTGAGAATGCTTCCCAGCATAACAGAATATTTCCCCGTTTGTTACTGATAGTTAACCAGGTAATTCTGGTAGAAACTCAAAATTCCTGCATAAACACATTTCAGGCAATGCCATACTTTAACACTGACAGTCAGGTCAGGTTGCCTTACTGGCAGACTACCAATAATGCCGACTGCTTTGCAGAAAATTCAGACAAGGCACACAAGGTTTAGCATGCAAAGAAACTGACCTTTGGCACCCATCTCTAGCCCTCTATAATACTGCACAAAGGAACTGAGCAACATTCATATATTAATCTACAGTGGGCTGCAGTCTTCCTAAGAACATTATGTACTATTGTAGGTTTCAGAATGAGTTTCTATGTATAGCTATGATTTTTAGCTACTCAGAATTCTTTGTAAAGTGGGCACAGATGCTTTGTCATACCTTATGTAAATGTAAGCAAAAAGGAGATACATTTGTTGATTTCAGGTGCTGCATTCGATGATCTGATTCAGACTTACCCTCCTTCTTCTCATAGATACAGAATACCTTTCTGATTTGCTTCATTTTTTTGGAGGGGGTCTGTCCCAGTATAACTACAGCTGCTTTCTCCGGTATCCATTTTTGGAGCTTTTTGATTTCTATGTTGGTGAATATATATAATCTGTGTTGGCCATAGATAAGCATGGAGAGAGAGCCGACACAATAGTGCCTCTTGACGTCTTGCTGCTTTTCTGATGGCTTGACATTACAGAACTAGTACTGTCTTGTCCATGCAATGCAATTAGTCCTTTTTAATGTGCATAAAAAGTTTTTTTTTTTCAGCTCAGAAGTCTGATTGACATTCTATGGTTCCTACAAGCTATCAAACGATCAAAAACTAAATTGAACTTTTGAGTCTCATGTAGAATATACATTCTGCAACTCAAAGTAATGTTAAAAAACAGGTTTTGGAACTTCTGTTTTTTTTTTTTTAAAGAAAGAGAGGCACCTAGTAAACAACAAGCATTTCAGATTCAGTTAATTCTCAAGCAATTCAAGATTCAGTACCTTATTCAGCCATCAGTGTGTACTAGACTGATTCAATATGTTCACAAGAATGGAAAACAGAATCCAATATCAATATCTGTAAAAGCAGCAACACTTTATTCAGTATTAATTGTTTCTGAACCTCACACATGCTAAGAATATGTAAAAAAAAAAAAAAAAAAAGAGAGACAATAAGAAATAAAGAAAATCTGATACTTTTCATTTATTTGTGCAAATGAAAACTGTTATTAAGATGGACTCATTACAAGCCTAGTCTGTAGCCCATTTCCATGTGTGATATGCACAAATAATATTGTCAACTGTTTAAAACACATTGGAGGCAGAAATATGTAAAATGATAACAATGAAAATGACTTATTTTACTTTCCATAATTAATTTCAAGGGCAATTACACAATTTTTACTACTTGATATTAAACACAGTCCACAGATGTAACTCCAGCAGTTTTACTTTGCACTGGCTCAGAGCAGTATGTGTAATCATGTCTTTCTTAATTTTGTGGCAGTAATCCATGAATAGCCGCACTATGTCCTTATGCAAACAGGGTCATTCAGGCTGACTACAGAAATATGGAGATGTTTTGATAAACATGCACCTCTGAGGTAAAGGCATAACTTGGGCAAACTACTGTTGGGATTGCTGGGGGCAAGTTTGTGGATTGCAAAGCAGATATCATAGAAGTAGCAAGACTTTTAACAACATACTTGTGTATGGACCAGATATTAGACTATGAGTCACAATAACACTTCATCAGCATACACCACTTTATACAATTTCTCATTTACAACTCATTCTACTTAAGACATTGCACATTAGCATAAATGGCTTCTATGAATCCCTTTTTAGCTACGCTCACTCATAGACATCATGGATGCCCATAATGCATGTGTGCAAATAAGTAGGAATTCCAGCCTCAGCATCTCACAGCCTTTCCAGCAACCAGGCTGTTTGCTGCAGGTTACAGCTGCAGGCCTCAACTAGGTCTTCATTCAGGCTACCCAAAAACTCTTTGCCTGATCTTCATTCTGGTCTCTCCCTTAATAGGTCCCTAAAGGGTCACCCAAACTTTGGGCAAAGCCCATGGTTTAAATCACAAAGATTCTCCCAGATGAGAAGCCATCTTCCTACTTTATTTCCAAGTTGCAGCATCTTAAACAAACCAAATACGCATTCAGTATGTCTTTAGTCTATCTAATAAACTAATATCTTGACTAGTGATTGTAAGAATTTAAAGATATGACACACATGATGTCACAGCTACCTCCATTTTACCACAAAACTATGAGTTTTGGATTCATACAAATGGGTTGTAAGACTTAGGCAATCCATAAGCATTAACCAATAAACAATCATGAGTAGCATCATAATGTGACCAAAGGAAACAACTTTCTGTAAACAAATAACACAGTGTGTCCTCACAAAAGAACTCACTTCAATAGAACTTTATTATAGTACTTTCATCTTGAAAAATAAGACTTAACAAAGCCATAAAAATAGTTCCGTTAAATACACAACATTCACGTGATAAACATGTCGGGAGTGGCAGAGAAGTACTTAAGAGTGGTACAGGATATGTACGAGGGTAGCATGACAGTGGTGAGGTCTGTGATAGGAGTGACGGATGCATTTAAGATGGAGGTGGGATTACATCAAGGATCAACTCTGAGCCCTTTCTTATTTGCAGCGATGATGGACAGGTTGAAAGACAAGATCAAACAGGAGTCCCAGTGGACTATGATGTTCGCAGATGACATTGTGATCTGTAGTGAGAGTAGGGAGTAAGTTGAGGAGACCTTGGAGAGGTGGAGATATGTGTAGAGAGAAGAGGAATGAAGGTTAGCGGGAGTAAGATAAAATATGTGTGGGTGAATGAGAGGGAGGACAGACAAATGGTGAGGAAGCAGGGAGTAGAGTTTGTGAAGGTGAATGAGTTTAAATACTTGGGATCAACAGTTCAGAGTAATGGTGTGTGTGGAAGTGAGGTGAAGAGAGTACAGGCAGGGTGGAATGGGTGGAGAAGAGTGTCAGGAGTGATTTGTGACATACAGGTACCAGTAAGAGTGAAAAGGAAGGTCTACAAGAAGGTAGTGAGACCAGCTATATTGTATGGGCTGGAGATGGTGGCACTGACAAAAAGGCAGGAGTCAGAGCTGGAAGTGGCAGAGTTAAAGATGTTAAGATTTGCATTGGGTGTGATGAGGATGGACAGAATTAGGAATCAGTATATTAGAGGGTTGGCTCAGGTTGGAAGGTTTGGAGACAAAGCCAGAGAGGCAAGTTTGTGTTGGCTTGGACATGTGCTGAGGAGGGATGCCTGGTATATTCAGAAAAGGATGCCAAGGATGGAGCTGCTAGGTAAGATGAAAAGAGGATGACTTAAGATGAGGTTTATGGATGTGGTGAGAGAAGACATGCAGGTGGTTGGTGTGACAGAGCAAGATGCAGGGGACAGGAAGAAATGGAAACAGATGATCCACTGTGGCGACCCCTAATGGGAACAGCCGAAAGAAGAAGAAGAAAAAGAAGTTGTGATAAACATGATTAGAACATCATATGACAAGAAGCAGTTGTGATATTTAAGGTATAAAATTATTTTAAAAAATGTATAATGTTAAAAATTGTAGTATTACACTTCTTGAAGAGTTCCTTTCAGAACATCGAGTGTTCAAAATGTTGATGTTAGGAACAACAAACCCAGAAGCTTGAAATGGCAGAAAGTCAAACTGCTATTACACCAAAGAACAGAACATCACAAAGTGGAAGTGTGTGACTGTACTAGATCAGGGTACACCTGGGTTTAGGGTTTAGCCCCATTCCCAATTGTGCAATCCATGAGTTAGTTTATATAATTAGGAGGTTGGGGGTCGCAAGGGGGCTTGCCCCCCCCTGCAAAAACAAGTACATTTGATGTTCTATTCCAAGGTGTTACAGCAGTTCAAGTTGCTGCTATTTCAAGCATCTGGGTTTGCTGTTCTGAACGTCAATGTTTTGAACATTCGATGCTCAGGCGTCGACCCCTTCTTTAAAAACTTAGTAGTATAATACATAGAAGAATATTTTATATTTTTGATGCCTTCATTTCAAGAGCTCTAGTCATACTAATGGTTTCAGAGAGAGATGGGAAACATTTTTGGAATACTGGGAGCTATATTGGTAGCTCAGATAGTAATGCCTACCACCTCCAGGTCTAGTATTGTTATTTTTAACACTGTCAGTAGTTTCCTTTTTTGCTGTATATAGAGTAAGTATTTTATACACCACAGTTAGGCAATTAGTGTGTCATTATTCTGCCTAATAAACTAATTAAATGACTCATGATTATGAGAACTTATAAAAACTAACATTTAGATTAAATACATTTGTAAGAAAACCATTGAATTTCTGTATTAATATATTATTTTTGCAGTAGAGTAAGCCTCCTTACTCCCACAAGTCTTGCTACCCTTTCATCTCCTAAATCCTAGAAAATCTTAATTCACTAAGAATGAGATCACACATCAAACGCTCTTACCTCACTATCATATGATGTTGCCAAAGTAATCCCAGCACTGCTCAGCACCATTGTTATGTAGAGAAAAAGACCTTTGTTTCCATTCACTAGCAGTGGAATGCACCACTGATGTAATTATTTTGATTAAAAAAAACATAGCTGTATTTCATTACAACAAAGTACAGTACTTCCTCTGTCTGTCTGTTTAATAAACACACACACACACACACACACACACACACACACACACACACACACACACACACGCGCAAATACATTAGGCCTATTTAGCATACCTCTCAATCTCTTACAGCAAGAAAACTGGACAAAGCCTAAAATAATGGGAGGACAGAGGCCCAAAAATAGGGACAGATTTCAAATATTGCTCTTATAAACTTAGAACATTGCAAGAATAACATGTATGTTAGCATACATTTTTTGAAGGATATAAAGTCTGAAACTCAAATGTCTGTCATGATATAGTGACTTCAGTCTTCAGTGATTTGCCATAAAACCACACATTTTATGAGGAACAGATCAAAAATATGAGGTGAAAATCTGGACAGTTGCCCATGTCAGCCACTGATATAAGATGAGAGCCATAAATAAATGCCTCTCTACTCTGTATTCAGAAGGATGCATACTGCTGATAGTGAGGTAAGGTACTATTTACTACAAACATACACAGCCACCCCTGTCCAGAGTTGAAGACACTAGAGCAGTGCTGTAAAAGACACCTGCTGACTGCTGAGAATGAGAAGAAAACATGGTGTTGAGTTGTGAACAGGAATCCATAACATAAAATGTCTTCAGAGAACTGATCATTGTAGAAAAGTGCAGACCTGCTTTGTACACTACATACTCTGAAACACATTACACAGAAAACATACAATGAGTGAGAATCTTTAAGCCCAGAACAGACTTTAGGATATATATATATATATATATATATATATATATATATATATATATATATATATATATATATGTGTATACAAGAATGGAGAGAAAGGAAAATGTATTGAGTATATTAAAGTCGAACTGTTGCACTTTGACTGTAATGTAACATGTCCACTTTCACCCCCAAGAAAATTACTAAAATCTGCAGGAGTCAATAAATGAGTGCTGTGATCAAAGTGTGTGTGTGTGTGTGTGTGTGTGTGTGTGTGTGTGTGTGTGTGTGTGTGTATGTATGTGTATGTATGTATTATATATATATATATATATATATATATATATATATATATATATGTATATGCGTGTGTAGATAGATATATCTTTACAAATGCACAAAACGTAACTGTTATTTGATATGAAATCCTTTCTGAGTCTGATGCTGTCTCAAATTAGATTTGTCTGGGTGTTACATGAATTAGGTTGAGGTCTTGTAGTATTTATTTCTTCACATTGTAGAGCACACGTGTGAGCTGAGCTATGTCAAGTTCATTTAGGAAGATGAGAGTGTATTTGATTCTGTAAGCCTTCTTAACATTTGGAGATAGATCTTCACAGCAGGATGATCTGTTTTCCTTTTCTTCAAGATAACTGGGGGAGTTACCAGCTGCTTTGAATTTTCATTAAGAAATACATTATATGACTTCTTTTTTAGTTTTCATTTAATTAAAGGCTTCTTCTATGCTGTGTACCTCTTTATAGCACAAGAAAGTTTCAGTTTTCTCCAAATGTATTCTCATTTAATTAACCTGAAACGGTACTCAGCTGTATTGGATGTGAACAAGACTTTATCCTGCTGAGAGGCATGCTTCCTTTCTCTGCTACAAGACCTTCTACAGTGCATATTGATTTAGCTACTTTCATGGTTTTATTGCTTTAGTTTTACAGTACTCCAAGTGATCAGTGCACAGCTCTGAATGAGTTACTGATCTGTTTCATTTGAATAGTGAAATGACAGTGAAATAAAATATATATTTGTGTGATGAATAGCAAACTACCTGTATTTTCTGAGATATTGTGCTTTTGTGTTTACTTCTGTTAGAAAAGAAGTAATGCAGCAGAAGCGATCAGTATCCCATACTGGCATATTATGAACTAAGAAAAAGATTCAATTTGCTGCAGGCTTTAGAGTGAGGCTGGTATATACTGCTTCACACCCATAAAAGAAAGAAAATTGCAAGCTGCGTCACTTCATTACCCTCCTTAACAGATACATGGGGGGGGGGGGGTGCAATCAATGCTTGACAGAAAATTTCTGGTGGTGGAATGCTTGGTTGTATGAAATGTAGAACTGAGGGAATTGATTTGTCAGTAGCTGGTAAGTTGCTTGAATGGTGATTTGGGGAAAGGGGTCACAACATTAATTCTCTGGGTTATAGGAGCAACACTTGATGGGAGGGAATTGCCTTCCACTAAAGTACCAATGATCACTGTAGCTATGATACAAGGGTGCTGCAGGAGAGTGCTTGGACTTCAATGAAACCTCTTACAAATGCCATATATGAAGATGTTCTCATAAGTATTGATGGTCTATGAGAAAGCTGTGGTTAAGGTGCATGCTTCTAAGTAATTCATTTTCTTGTTTAACAACTGATGAGGAAAGATTGTTTGACATCTGTAGAGCCTGGGAGTTATTCTGTACAGATTCTAGGCTACACTGGCTAAATGTTCTGCATTTCTCCAAGGCACAGTGTATGATTCTAAAAATGTTTTAAATGGATGCTAGAGAAGCACTTAAAACAGTACCTTACTGCACATACACTGGAAGAGGCAGAATAAGAAATTGCAGTTTTTAAATCCAACCAGCAGACTTCACCAATTCAGCCACATGCAATTATAAATAAAAAATTTAAAAGTATATTGGGCAACATTTTGTCTTTTCTTGTTGAAGACTGCTTGGTGGATGAATTAGCAAAAATAAAAGCATTATCAACAGCCCTCGACATCAAGAAAAGCTGAAAGAATGATGTTAAGCTATAAAGAGCAAAATATCTAACAGTGGTAGAGTGGGACATTGTGCTGAAGAACCAAAACACGTTTCAAACCAAAATAAAGAAAAAATACTTGAAAGTAAATATAATGTTTTGGATACGTATTCTAGGAGGGATAAAGTTTTAAGCTTTGGCCTGTATGAGGAGGAGGAAGAAGGCCAATTTTCCATCATGTTTGCTCCAACTCTTTTTGTTTAAAAATAGTGGAATACCCTCAGCAGGTACTGTCATACAGTTTTGAAAGATCTTCTAGTCCCCTATAGACACTTCCTATTGTGTTATGTCCACCATGGGCTCTCATCATCAAATTTTTCTATTTTAGAGACTGCAATGATTTTCTAGTCATAGGTTTATAAAAGGCTATCAGTTGAGTAGACTATTAGGTATATAGTCACACCAAATCCTACTGTTCACTCCCTCTGTCCATAAGGATCTCATGGCTAAACTGAGTGTGCACTTATGGATTTCTGTCCACACATAAAGAATGAATTTTAGACAGATTTAGGAAGCTGCAAAGATATGGGCAGGGAGTTTATTTCTATAGGTGGGGGGGGTCTTTTGGGGGAGGTTTCTGTCCAACCACCTTGTTAAGTTAATATTACAAGGTGGAATTACAGCTGTAGAGAAATTGTTGTTGGTACATTCTGTTTTATGGACATGTAAAAGTTCAAGCAGGACAAAGTCACTTGCCACCTTATAAGCTAAGCATATGTTGCCACATAGATGTCTGTAGGAGATTAATTAGAGTGAAAAGGCTTTTATGTATTTTTTGTATCTTTGGGAGCTCATACCTGAGATTTCCTCTTTGAGGAAGCATTGCAAACTTTCTTGTTGGGCAATATGGCTGGACAGATAGACTACAATGGTGCATTATATTCTGTTATAGATTTGAAAAAGGATGAGTAGAAAGGAACAGCCACTTTCTTGAGCTGGGGATATGCTTTTGGTTAATTACTGAACTTGATAGAAGGATTTCTAACAATAACTGATATTTGGTGGTTAAAAAGCAAGTTCATTAAATCTTTTCTGAAAGCATTTTTTGCTGAGGTAGTCTTTAGGAAGTAGGTGTAGGGTATTCTTGTGTTCCAAAGAGGAGAACAATACATTTCTGTAAATTCAGCTTAGGAATGTGGCCCAAATAGCAGCAGTTTGTGTGGGTTAGGCTCTTTTGGAGAATATGGATATCAACTTAGTTTGTAGTCATCAACAAACGTAGTCAGTCAGAGTCACTTTATATGGGATTGACATCACTAACACACATAACAAAGCAAATCAGAACATTGTGGGATGCTACTGGTAACAATCCTTTTCCAGGAGTGATTAGTACCAGCCCTGCTTGTGTGGGTATTTTCTGAGAGACAGATTATTAATCAGCAAATTATGTAAGGGTTAGTATTTAACTGGATCAATTTCCCAGCAATGCCAGGGTGTGGGACAGTAGTGGCAGCCTTGGTTAAATCCATGGTGACAGTCTGCACTGATTTGCCATTATCCACTGTTTCTTTGATTTTTCTCAAATAAATTTAATGAACAAGCCCCACCTTTCAGAAAACTAGATTGATTAGGACTGAGGGCTTGTAAGCTCAGAGTATCACTGATTATGAACTCCATAAGGATATATTCCATTACTTTATGATGATGCTGTAAGGTTAATTAGCCAACACCACTTCTGGCCAATGGTAGGACCTCCCTTGCAGACAGGTAGTACAACAGCTGACCTCCAGGCCTTGGGCACATACTATTTCAAGAGGTTTGTGAGAGAATCAGTGACACAGTGTTTTGTGCTGACAAGAAAACAGCCTTGTGTATTGTCTGTATCTGTGAAGCTGGTGTGCTTGGTTTTATAGAGGGTTTTTGATACTGCTACTATGATAATTATAAAAAATGGAATGGAATTTAAACTAAATGTATCCACTGATATGGTAGAATGTTCTCAGCTGAGATCAGAGTAGGTGCTATCATTTGAAATCACCCAGTGCACTGCTGAATATTGCTTTTAGGATTCCTGAGACTGTTAGGAAAGGGTGTGTGGTTATTTGTTGAGGAGGTAGCAATGTTTAATTTATACTTGACTCTGCAGGTGTTGAACTTATACTTGAGTTCTTTGCTTAGTTTTTTGAGGTAATGTCTAGCATAGAGTAGATTGAGTTTATTTCTTAGGGCCTGTATTTTTACCTTTTATTGTAAAATTTGTTAATTCTGGGGTACCACTGTAGGGACTTATTTCTACATTTGGTCTTGTACTTGTGTTAAATGGGAAGAGATGCCTTGATGCAAGAATTTAAGTGGAAGATGAAATCAGTGGGTCCCCATGAAGTAGAGATGTTTTAAATTTCCTTAGACCATCAGAGAAGACTTTCTCTCAAGCAATACCATAAGGCAATAGGATTGAAGGTCGTCTTATTCTGAGTCATTATGGAAAAAGCGAAAGCATATGATATGATTTGACCAATGACTGAACAACTACAAGTATAGACCATATTGGTACTGTAGCTTTGAGAACAATGTCAAATAGATTTTAATGCCCAAGTCGAGGAGTGTACTGTCTGGTCTAGAGAATTAGGGTTGATGATATCAAAGACATTGTCTCTTCTTGTAATGTATATTTACCAGATCAACAGTTAGACAAAATGTCCCAGAATGAATGTATTAGGTTCAATAGTTAAGGACTATGATTTGCTTCAGTTGGTATCATCGGCTGTTGCCAACACTGAAGGGGTTCTATAGAAATCAATGATGTGGTAGTTGGACTTTTTTATACATAATTGTATATGCATGGCCAGCACTAAAAACCTAGGCAGCTGCCTGGGAAACAGAGTAGGCTGAGGGTCCTGCTCATAGAAAAGTTGTCTGAAATAAAGTTTGTTCTCCTACACCATTAGAAAAAAATATTGGTTTCCTGCTCTGTGTCTGAGCCAAATCAGTACTGCCACTTTACAATTTCCTAGTTGATGTGCAGCAGCTCCAGCCTCTTTCATCTGCAGATGCTTTCAGCTTTTATGGAAATGAGACTGGAGCTGGCAGGCATAGCAAATGAGGGATCTTCCAGGAAATGATGTTAGGTTTGCAGGGAGTTGCTGCAGGAGCGATGGAATTTCTTGAGCTATAGGAGAGGAGATGAGAGTCACTTATCCTTTGCAGCATTAGGAAAGATGAACTATGGAAGATGCACTTAGAATTTGTGTCTCTCTCTGTTTGTGTGTGTCTGATTGTGTGAAATGTCCTAGTTAGAGAGGACTGTTTAGTTAAGTGACTTGCTCTGAGTGACATGGGATTAAATTCTGTAACTTGGTTACAGGGGATAAGACCCTTAATCCTCCACACCAATTGCCAGACCTCCATTAACAGCTTTATTTTAGGTAAATCACTAAGGATTGCAGTCAGTTTATGTCAGTCATTTGAGTTTCATAGTTTTTGTAGCTTACATCTTAATGCAATACTTCTTCTGATATCTTTCTAAGTGATTTATATTAGTATATTTTTATTTGTGACCTGTTTTGCAAATCATCTCTTACTTTACCTTATTAATGCTCTGTCCTTTAACAAATTGCTTAACTAGAGAGTGCTTCATCACAACTGGAAATCTGGCCTGTAAGCCTAGTAACTAGTATCTATGAACAAGAGTATTTATGGTGTGAAGGATGGAAATCAATTGTAATTAACTAGAGCATCATCACATAAGCCATGTTCTTTGAATGTGATTCTTGGTTTCTTTAATGTTGACAAGTGTGCTTATTATTTATATGTGAATCAACTGGACAGCATGAAGTCTGACTTTACTGTTAATATTTTGACTATGAATTCATTGATATTTTTTCCAGGAACATGGGTGTGTATTGCTGCAGCAGTTTGTCTAACACTTATTGCAGATGTATAATGCCATGAACTGTTAAAGACCTACTTCCCGGAGTACATGGTATGATTCCCTCATATTTCATTTATCTTGTGTGTGACTCTGCCAAGTTACTTCATCAGACAGTACTCCTGGGCTGCTCCTGAAAAGGGGCACTTGTATCCAGTGGGCTGTACTAGGCTATAAGCAAATGCTTTATACATTTGTCTTTTGAAGTCCTGCATCCTTTACATAGATGTTAATTAGTATTTCACAGTATGCTATTTGAGTATGAATCCAACCATGTGTCTCATAATTTAATGGGTTGCCAGATGCATTCTCAGTAAATGTGAGTTTCAATGGAAGAGACGTTTGCTTTTTCTCATGTTTAGAAAATAGCTGTCAGTATTTTTTCTGTAAAAATTGAAGTAAAATTGTAAATTAAATCCATATCTGTGATAATTGTAGAAGTAAAGAAGCAAATTGTATGTGCACTGATGGTTTTGATAAGTATCTATGGTAGCTAGGGAGAGCCAGCCAAGTAATGGGTTATTGGTATGGCTGGAGGAACCTGATTTATTACCCTGCACAGAGCCCTAATTGGTCCATGATTTAGCTCTGTTAACTCTGTATGTGTATGCTGCAAAAATATAGCATTGTTATTCATTCAAGTAGGTCAGATCTGTACTGGGCGATGTCAGATGGGATAGGTATTCTTGATAACAGTAAAGATCTAAGGAGGTCAAAAATGAGATCTATGTGTCCAGCAATCATGTAGGACCCTCCTAAAAACAGTATGCTATATGTAGTAATATCTCACCGAACACTCCAAATCCCAAGTCTCAATTCCACTGAGAATACAAAGTCCAACGCAGTGTAAATAAAAATACAAATTTATTTTAAGCCGTTAAAACCATATGTTTTGCGTCGGCAAACAGTCCTACTTCTTCAGAAGGAACAAACAAGCAAACAGTGCCTCCCCTTCATTGAGAACATTTAAACAGTTCACTAATTGAGAATAGCAAATCACATGGATTAACCTCTTCTGAATTAAAGTCCCAGCACTAAAAAAAGAACTAGATGAACAACTAGATGCTCATGTAATTATAATACAATACCAAAATGTTAAAGCCATATTACATGCGAAGCAGGTTGCCAGATAGAACAGTGTGTACATACACACTTGACAAATCTAGGACATGTAAATAAATAAAAATGTGATTTTAATCATAGAAAGAATATTTAAAGAGGCTTAAAACATAAAATACAGACAGCATTGTAAACCTACACTGCTAAATTTGAAAACTGAAGAAATATTGCTAAGGTTTTAGAAAGATTTTAAAAATCAAAATACACTGCCTGTTGCTGAAATGGCCCACAGGGCTAGATAGCCTCACACCAAAAAAAGGTGGAAAAGGACCTTCTCCTTTGAGAATCTGAAATAAGGCAGCTGTGTCGATAAGATGTAAAGAATATTATTGTTCCTGTTTCACCAGATGTGTGCATATCCTAACTTAAAACTACAAACCTGTGTCAATAACAAGTTGTCTATGTAGCTGTTGCTCATTGCATTGTAACTCTTTTTTAATGCTACTACCTCAGTGTAAGTTTAAATAGCAAATTCAGGGGTATAGTTGATCACTGCCAACCTCCACTCTGTTTCATTCATGTAGTAGACACTATTTAGTGTCATCTAGTCAGTCTGACGACAGTTGTGAGAGCCTGGGGACACCAGTTTTTTTTGGAAGTGTGTTCAATAGAATGGAACAGAGTGGAGGTTGGCAGGATCCTTATCTTGTTTTAGAATAGGTGATATAAGAGAGTATTTCCATGATGGGGAGACTTCAGCAGTTGTTTTTATTCTTTATAGACATTATCTAATATTTTAACTATATCATCCAGTAGTATTTTATAAAGTTCTGGTATAACACCATCTAATACCAGCACCTTATTTTTTTTTTTTTTACTTTTTTATTTGATCTTTTATTAATGTTAAAGTGAATGGTCTATCATTTTTTATTTGTGCAAAATATTTAAAAATTTAAATTTTTTTAGTTGTGTTTCAACTATATCATCATCTAGGTTATTTGTATTATTATTTATATTTTCATAAAGTGTTTTAAAGCCTTCACGAATACTTTTAATATATGTTCTTCTTTCTTTTTTTACTATTTATATGTGTTATAATTCTTTGATATGATTTGTTTATTCATTTTCTTAGATCTAAGAGCAAGTTTATGCAAGCTTAAAGGATTTATTGCATATGCCTGAAGTTTAAGTTTCTCCAGGTTTATTGAAACTTTATGATTTAGAATTTTAATATATTCTGTATTTATGTGTTCAAGGTCTGACTGACTGATAATGTCATTTGGTTTTAAATTTAACTTTAGTGTGCCTATCTTGGCCTGTAATTTATTCAGTTCTTTGTCCCATTCTCTTGTTTGACTACTAATATACCAGCTTGTAACTCTTCCAATTATGTAAGCCTTTAGTGAATCTCACAGGACAATGCCAGCTACTTCACCATTCGTGTTTATTTCTAGGAATTTTTTTTAATCTCTTTAATATATCCAGTCCTTGTATCCTTTTATTTTAATAATATATGCAGGTAACCTCTTATGATATATTAAATTGTGCATTTTTAAAATAATATTCATGGTTCAATAATGGACATGAAACCATTGAAACTTCTCTGATATGTGATGACAGATTGTTTGAAACAAAAATTTTACCAAAATTTGTTTGTTTCATATCTATACGAATAATGGCTAAATTGAAGTGAGTTTATCTTATCTAGCTCATATATATCCTTTAAATTCATTAGATTTACAACATTTGTTAAGTGTTTGGCTGAAGATATGATTCTCAGCATTCTTTCAGCAGTGGAATCTTTGCCTGATAAAATACAATTAAAATTACCAGCCATTATGACTTCACATTTCATGTTAAAAGTTATAGTATCTAAGTAATGTTTTGCATCTTTAGCTCCAACCCCTGGAATCCAATGAGTTCATCAATGTACATAGTTTTCTGTTCCACTTAGTTATAACAATGCTTAACATACCCTTTCTATCAACATAGGTATCTTTTATTTTAGGCATTACTGGTGAGTTCTTCCATAAAATGAGGTTGCCTCTTCATTTATCTTGAACGCCAAAACCTACTAAAGTGAAATAATTCTTTAATGATTGTTTATTTACATCTTTATTAAGTAAACATGTTTTGTGTAGAAATCCTATTTGAGCGTTATGTAATTGCAAGTATTTGAACAGACCCCCCTCTTTACAGAATGACTCAATCTATTATTAATTGTTATGCATTTAAAATCAGACATTTATATAAGAGAGAAAAACAGGTATAATGAAATCACATTTTGTACAGAAATGATTATATACTTTATATATATATATATATATATATATATATATATATATATATATATATATATATATAAAACAATACAAAATCTTCAGCTATAGACAAAACTTTTTAAACGAATAAGAAATGAATGATATAACCCCAAAAACATTGTACCATAGAAAAACATAATACTAGTTTGTTGGAAAAGATGAATAAACTAGCGCTCGAACTCTCATTAGACAAGCAACACCCAGATCATGCTTCTGATTCATATTAATGTGTCTCATATTTTTAGAATGCATCATCTTAAAAAAGTTTGTCAGTAAGTTATTATGACTAAAAAAAGTTAAATGTGTTCAGAATCTTTACTGTAAGCTCACCAAACTGAATATATCTACAATCTTCTTTCCTTGTACCTCACATTATCTGCAAGATCTACTGTAGGGAGGAAGTCAGTTGTTATTTTTATATTTATTAATTTATAGGTCAGATGATTTTATATTTTTTTCTATTTATTGTGTGTAAAATTCTTCATAGGATCATAAGTTCATAAATTAGAATGAGAGTAATTGTCCTTGTGGGCCATTTCAAGCCCAGAAAATTACCCCATGTGAGAATCAAACTCTGCACCTTGTGCGTAGAAAGTGAACACCTTGTAGACAAATTCATATTCTTTAACTATATACATATTTACTTATTCTGATCTCTTTCTATTTCTGTTTGTATACTATGTCTTGTACTATCACTATATTCCTAGGTTTCATATTTTAGCTATAACCCAAGTGTAAACTATCATATAATAAAACATTTATATTTACCCTTATATATTTTATACTTTTTAATCTAGTATTACTGTTAAAATCAGTGCTATTTTTTCCTTAAATGTTACGACTAATACTATCTGAGCAAACAGCTGTAAAATCTTCCCTTTTAAGATTCAAACTTTCCTTAATAAATTGTTCTGAGAACTTAAGCTGTATCATTAAAAAGAAACAATAGCAGAGAAATGCAATCCTAATTTTTTTATCAAAAATGTCTTTCTATAGGCTAGTATATAAACTATCTTTTTGGTATACTGCATGCATTCAGAACTATGTAATAATTGACAGTGTGTTTAGAATGCAATTCACTCCCTTTTGCTCATTGTCCAACTTGTATTCTTTGACATCTTAGCCAATGATTCAAAATAGTATGATTATTTACTTTTAGACAGAAAGAAGTAACTTGGCCAATTCTTAGAATTTTCAAAACTTCCACAGCATCACAAAAGTGTTCATGATGCTAAGTTGTTTCAAGCTGGTTTTCATAAGGGCTTAAAAATGAACAGTCTTCAGTTACAATTCACAGAAAAATGTTTGCAACTCAATCTAAGCCACCTCCACACCTCACATCAATCCCTCAACCCCTCCAAACCACCAATAAAACAACAAAAAACATCTCAACACATCCCAACCACTAAAAAGCCATTACATTCAAAGAAATAACATTTAATGATTCAGCAAGCATTGTCTGTATGACATGTTTAATATAAAGCAGACTGTCATTTTTTAAAGGAAAAAAAACAGCATAAAACATGCATTAAAAGAATGACAGTTATGTGTGATCCAGGTTTAACTTGCAGAAGAATGAATGTTTCTCTAATTATTTGATATCATTGCAATAGTAACTTTTATATATGCAAAAAACTATATTTTTATACTTTGTTTATAACATAGCATGTAGTTCCTGGGTGCTATTGCATGTCAAGTATACTATCAGTAGTACACTAATGGACCATGTCATTCATTGCATTTTGTATTATGGGTCTATATTAAAACCCTGAAAGATCTAAAACGCGAATGTATGTACATCGACACAAAGGTCGATGTACATACACAGCGAAACACAAAAACGGCGAAAATCAAAATGCCAAATGTGTTTAGTCAGCAAAACTCACCACATAGGTAAGTACAAAATAAAAAAAATACATTAACACGTTTATGCAGGGGGCCATAGCCCCCCTGCACCCCCCTTCTTAAATATACCAACTTCAAGACCTCACTACAGTGGGGAAAAGGATATATTTCCTTATCCCCACCACTATGCTGCTGGCTAAGAAACACGTTTGGCGTTTTGATTTTCGCCATTTATGTGTTTCGCTGTGTATGTACATCGTCATTTATGTGTCGATGTACATACATTCGCGTTTTAGATCTTTCATGTTTCTAATATGTAACCTTGTATTATATGTAATAGTATATTACGCTACTATGCCAAGATATCAGCAAGTGTGCCACCTAAGTTTCATCATAATAATGATTAACTTTTAATAAAATGAATAGTTTAACCTTTTAAGTTCTAAATTAAAAGAAGTGGCTTTAATTTCAAATAAAGCTAAAAAAATCTAACATTTTAAAAAGGGAACTAGTAATCATTTGCAGTAGGGAAAGTAAAAATAAATTATTTAGCTTGTAAAAAGTAATATTCAGCATCTGTTCATAAGTATTCAAGCACTTCTTTGAATTAATAAGAATTTATAACCATGAAATACATTGAGTTTCCATTATCCTTCAGTTTTTACTGTTTTTGTCTTTTATTAACCAACCATCTGTTGTTACATTTCTCTTCAAAGATGATGATAGATTTTAGTCCATTTCTTCTAATTTTTTTTTCTAGGATTTTGTTTTTATGTATAAAGTGCATTGCATCTTCCAAGGTATTGAAAAGCTTATTTCCTTCTGGAAGGGGAATCCTTATTTTTTACTGGAAACTAGATTCGTGCTTTACTATTATTTTTCTTTAAGCTTTTAACAAGTGGCACACTGGCACATGTGCTTTTTTCTCTTTCAAATCACTAATGTTTAGTAGTCATTGTCAAATTTTACAGTATTTTCTTTAATTTTAATGGGATAATTAGTCCTTGCAACTTTTAAAACCAAATTCTTATTTTGATTTGAGAAAAATCTTAGCATCACGGACCTTGTTAAGGTGTTTTTTTTTTCTTTTTTCTTTTTCTTTTTCTAAGAAGAGTTACTTATCTATGTTTCCTTTCAGTGCCAAAGGAAAAAGCTTCAAGCAAGTTCAAAGTTCTAGGCATCCAGGTATTAAGGAATTGAATCTTACTGTCTCACTCTTCTTCTAAAGGAATCCCATAAATCCTGATGTTATTCCTTCAAGATCTGTTCTCTAAGTCTTCTATTTTTTTCCAGGAATAAGTTGTTTTTTTTCAGAAGAAATTCAGTGTTATTCTCATTTTTATGTAATCTTCCATCAGAATCAGACATTGCTTCTTCTATAAGCGAGATTTGTAATGACTGTTGTTTAAGAGATTCACTCAACACTTCAACTTGTTGTTTTTACATTTCTCTTTAAAATTCTCCATTTTGCTTTCTAATTTATCTATTTTTACAGATAACGCACTGATTTTACTTAGTGTAGCCTGTACCTCTTTTTTCATAGTACTTTCCTGTACAGTGGGCATAGAGTGGCTCATTTTGAGACAATCAGTTATTTCTAGTTTTCTTGACAGGAAAAAGCAATTAAAAGAGTTTCAAACTTTTGTTGTAGTAAATCTTTCATCAGGTGTTCAGCTATAAATCCAAGTGGTTTTGAAATGTTCTATTTGAGGTTATTTTTGGTAAAAATCTATCAGAGATGTTAAAATAAAGCAGAGCTAAAAACAGTGCTGTTAACTGCTCACCATGTTGACCACACCCCCTATAGCCACTTTGTTTTAACTGTGTGTGCATTTTATTGTTATGAAGAAAAACATTACATGTACTTATTGGCCACTTTGGATAAACTACATGAAATTGTATAAAGATTGCTAGCATCATGCCATACGATCCAACCATGCACAGCACTACTTAAATAGAAGAGCATTTATGAGAACATAATAAATATTAGCTGACTGATAATATATGTTTACTCAATATGGACAATTTCTGTAGAAGTAAAAGTCATCTGAATAATCCCACACTAAAGAGAGCTATGACTGATGCAGAAGTTGCTGCTGGCAAAACTTTGCATTTCAGTCCTGCATCTACAAATGCAGTTCACTTTTAAATGTTTTTAAGATGTTCATTTTACCTAACAGAATTAATCTACTTATACCTAAACTAATTAAATAGACAAGTACAGGATAATATAATATATAATATAATATAATATAATATAATATAATATAATATAAAATAATATAATATAATATAATATAATATAATATAATATAATAATACATACATTAATAGACTATGCAAAAAAAAAAAAATAAAAAAATAAAAAGAGAGCTTTCTATCATTAATCTCAGTTTAGATAAAGCTTTTGACTCAGTTAATTGGTTAGACCTGTTAAAAACACTTAAAGTGTATAATTTCTCCCCCTAGCTAATTGCATTAATTTCTAAGTTATACAATAACTTGTGTGCTCATGTTAAAATAGATTATTTTCTTTTTACAGTCACCCAAAAGCACTATATTTAGGCACATATGTAACAAAAATGTCTCTCCCCATCCCTTCATATCAATTTTATAACGATGTGACTGGACCCTCTATTTTCACTCCCATTAGACACTGCAGTGTCATACTTCAATGATACTTTCTTTGACCTACTAAACAGCAAGGCCCCCCAACAAAAGAAAATACCTTCTCAAAACCAGAGATGAAGTAGAGATGATGTTTGGTCACAGTACCAGTACAATATAAGCCTGAGCACACTAAACTGTTATCTACAACTAAGAAAAAAAAAAAAAAAAAAAACAGGTAAAAAATGACAACAAAAATTCTACTATATAGAAGCTCAACAAAAATACCAAAACAACTCCAAAAAATTCTGGGCAACTATAAATCAGCTCTTACAACAAGGCAAATCCGTAATCCCAACTACTTCCACCATGAATACACTGGATATATAGCCACTCAATAAATATCTACTTCACCAGTTCCATTCTAAACTTAACCAAAACAGATAGCACTATGCACTAAAAATACCTACTAAAGCCAATGAACCACCAAACAGTTTTTTTTCTTTTAAGCCCATTCAAACTAGTACTACAAAAGAATGCTCCACAAACTTAAAACTACTACCCTTGCTGCTGACAAACTGCCCACTGACTATCTTAAGTTAGCTGCTGACATCATAGCCTATCCAATCACTATATTGATTAATTGATCCATAACTGAGCATCAACATCCCAAATCACCCTTATTCAAAATCTTCGAAAAAAGTATTCACTCCCAACTGATGCATCACCTTCTCTTTAATAATCTTCTAACACCCAACATGGCTTTTGACCTAACCACGGTAGTGCTACAGTTCTATTAAGCTATACAGGTACCATCGACCATCTCAGAAAAATGGACAACTAGTCTCATCAATATTTCTAGATATATCTAAAGCCAGTCTCCCACCAAAAACTTCTACATGAACTCGTGTCTCTTAAACTAAGCTATTCTGCTCTTCACTAGTTCCATGATTAGCTATCAGACCACCTTCAAGCCATGAAATGGTGAAATGAATTCTCCCCTATACTATCTGTTACACTAGGTATACCTCAGGGATCAATTTTAGGCCCACTTCTACTCAATATCTTTGCTGACAAGCTCCACTTTGCTACAAACCTGGCAACAATCCTGCAATATGCTCATGACACCAGGCTCATCTGTGCAGGCCCTTACCTCTCTAGACTTCTAGAAAAAAACAGCTTTCTTTCCCTGTGGTAGAATCCTGGCTTGCTAACCCTCACTTAATCCTGAATCCCAATAAGACAAAACTAATGATCTTCTCAAATAATAAGCCCTCTGACCACCACTCATCCTTCCAAATCTATTCAGCTAATAACACCCAGGTTGAACCAGTATCACACAACAAGCTACTTAGCATCATAACTGATAACATGAAATTCATTAATAATCTGTCAACTGTTATAAAGAAAGTTCACATAAAACTAGGCTCTCTCTACAGATATAAACCATATTGCAGTGATTTTACTAGACAATCTATTGCCAGGACTCATTTACAGTCTCCTCTCTTCTATGTATCTGCCATCTTTACCAACCTGAAGAAAACTGTGCTAGCTAAACTAGACACTTGCTGTAACAAGGTCACTAAATTTGCTAATAACTCCCCATACAGATCACATCACTGTAATACCTTACAATAAGTAAACTGGTTTTAATTACCTAACCTCCTTACATTCAACAATTTATAATAGCACAACATAGTATATCAACCTGAAAAATGCCCAGCTCTTCATGACCTACTTAAAACCCAATCTAATACAAGGCAGCTCAGATCTTCTGACAAGCTTCTGTTACACGTCACTAAGACCAACAACTTCAATGGCGATTGTCTCTACTCCAATTGCATCTCCAGGATATGGAATTTGACCACTCAACATTTACTAACCACTGCTAACAGCAAAAAATTTAAAACAATTCTCAAGTCCCACCTATCTAACTCCTGGCTTTGCTCTTGTCTAAATCTCGATTGAATGCAGTCTCTATTTAATCCTTCCTGAGAAATTTCAATAACACATTTTGAATTTCCTAAGCTACCATTAAATCTCTTAATCCTACTTTT
Organism: Protopterus annectens; assembly: GCF_019279795.1. NCBI lineage: Eukaryota > Metazoa > Chordata > Ceratodontiformes > Protopteridae > Protopterus > Protopterus annectens. The sequence continues at coordinate 499,612,629 of NC_056749.1, forward strand.
TTAACCACTAAGACATATATCTAACTATGTTTTTCTAAATATTATAATATTCTTTGTACATAAGTGTGATGATGTTTCTTTAATTGTATGATGTTCTTTATAACACATTTATGATTATTATTAACTAAAGGCATTAAAGTTGATAATTTCATCATATGTTTTGTATTTTTATATTACATATGTTTTCTTTGTAACTTATGGGACTTTTTAAAGGTCTCAGCTTAAGTTTGTATTTTGCTATATTATGTATTCTCAGTGGGGTTGTTTTATTGTCTTATCCTATGAATGTAGTTTCATAGATTATGTTTTCTCTGTAACTAGTGGAAGCTTTTCCTCACAGGCCTTGGCTAAAAATGGGTTACCCACCCAGTCAGACTCTCCCAGTAAGCAAACATAAAAAAGTAAATGATTCCTTTAAATTACAAAAAAGACACAGAACAAGGCTGTCCATTATCACCTCATTTTTTTCCATTAGCTAGATAACCCTTTGCTAATAGTATTAGATCCAATAAGAACATTAAATCACAATAAAATAAAACTTTAAACTAAAGATTCAACTCTTTGCTGATGATATTTTACTAACAATAGGAAATATAGAGAATCCATTAGAACATATAATTCATTTTATGAATCAGTTTGAAGAAATCTCAAACTTAAGATTTAATCATAATAAAACAAGTACATTATTAATTAGTAAAAACAAATTTTAAATCATATAAAAATATTCTAACTTCAGATGGAATCACGATCAAAAGAAATACCTTGGTATAACCATTATTTCTAATAGTAATGGAATGAGGCAAACAAAGTTCCAACAGGTTGCTGATAAAATGTTAACTTTAGTCACAAATTGGAATACATTCTTCTTTACCATGGAAGAATGATTTATACTTATTAAGATTATAATTCTCCCTAAATTATTGTTTGTCTTACAATCTTTAGTACTACCTCCACCTAAGAAATTGATGAAGAATATAAATAATAGTCTATTTAAATGTTTTAGTCATCCTAATAAACCTGGAGTTTCCTTTGATTGGCACAGAAAATGTTGGGATAATGGTGGAATAGGATTCCCTGATATGCAATTGTATGTTACTTCAACAACTGTAAAAGTTATAGCATTGTGGATAAATTCATCTTATGTTTCAAAATGAAAACAAATACATCAAGAAATATTAATAGGAAATAATAAATATATCACAACTGATAAATATATCACAACTGATAAACAAATAGCCGCTAATAGTTTTATCTGGCTAGTAACAGATTTTTGTGTAAATGGAATTACACCCTCTTCTCTAATTCTCTATTTAAATAACATAATTTCCTCATTCCAAAAGTTTGCATATTCTAACCATTATATTAAAGACTTAATATTTCCTTCTTCTTCTCTTTTGACTGTTCCCTTTAGGGGTCACCACAGCAGATCAACTGTTTCCATTTCTTCCTTTCCTCTGTATCTTGCTGTGTCACACCAACCACCTGCATGTCCTCTCTCACCACATCCATAAACCTTATCTTAGGCCTTCCTCTTACCTGGCAGTTCCATCCTTGGCATCCTTTTCCCAATATACCCAGCATCCCTCCTCAGCACATGTCCAAACCAATGCAATCTTGCCTCTCTGACTTCGTCCCCAAACCGTCCAACCTGAGCTGACCCTCTAATATAATGATTCCTAATCCTGTCCACCCTTGCACACCCAGTGCAAATCTTAACATCGTTAACTCTGCCACTTCCAGCTCTGATGCCTGCCTTTTTGTTAATGCCACCATCTCCAACCCATGCAACATAGCTGGTCTCACTATTCTCTTGTAGACCTTCCCTTTCACTCTTACTGGTACCCATCTGTCACAAATCATTCCTGACACTCTTCTCCACCCATTCCACCCTGCCTGTACTCTCTTATTCACCTCTCTTCCACACACACCATTACTCTGAACTGTTGATCCCAAGTACTTAAACTCATCCACCTTTACCAACTCTACTCTCCGTATCCTCACCATTCCTCTATCCTCCCTCTCATTCACACACACATATTCTTAGACATGCTGACCTTCATTCCTCTCCTGTCTAGAGCATATCTCCACCTCTCCAGGGTCTCCTCAACCTGGTCCCTACTCTCACTACAGATCACAATGTCATCTGCAAAATAATAGTCCATGGGGCCTTATGTCTGATCTCCTCTGTCAACCTGTCCATCACCATTGCAAATAATAAAGGGCTCGGAGCTGATCCTTGATGTAATCCCACCTCCTCCTTATATGTATCTGTCACTCTCACTGCAGACCTCACCACTGTCACACTACCCTCGTACATATCCTATACCACTCTTACATGCTTCTCTGCCACACCTGACTTCCTCATACAATACCACAACTCCTCTCTAGGCACCCTATCATAGGCTTTCTCCAATTCCACAAAGACACAATGCAATCCTTTTTCTGACTTTCTCTATATTTCTCCATCAACACTCTCACCTGTAGTGCTCTTTCCCAGCATGAAACCATACTGCTGATCACTAATCATCACCTCCCTTCTTAATGTACTTTCTACTACTCTTTCCCATAACTTCAAGCTGTGACTGATCAGTTTTATCCCTCTGTAGTTACTACAGCTCTGCACATCACTCTTATTCTTAAAAATAGGTAACAAAACATTTTTTCTTCACTCCTGAGGCATCCTCTGACTTTCCAAGATCTTATTAAACAATCTTGTTAAAACCTCTACTGCCATTTTTCTTAAGCATCTCCATGCTTCCACTTGTATGTCATCTGGACCAACAGCTTTTCCATTCTTCATCTTCATCATAGCTGTCCTTACTTCCTCCTTGCTAATCTGTTTCACTTCCTGATTTACTGTCCCCACATCATCCATCTTTCTCTCTCTCTCATTCTCTTCATTCATCGGCCCCTCAAAGTACTCTTTCCGTTTGCTCAACGCACTCTCCTCACTTGTGAGTACATTTCTCTCACTATCCTTTATCACCCTTACCTGCTGCACATCTTTCCCAGCTTGGTCCCTCTGTCTAGCCAGTCAGTACAGGTCCTTTTTTCCCTCTTTAGTGTCCAACCTTTCATACAACTCTCCATATGCCTTATCCTTAGCCTTTGCCACCTCTCTCTTTACCATGCTCCTTATCTCGCTATAAAAGGAACACAACTCACAGCCAAAGACACGTCTCACCAAAATGAAAGACCAAAGTAGATAAAAGAGTGAGAGTAGTCACCACGATCAATGTTGATATAAATCACAGTTCACAGATTCCAATCGAAAAATCACCATAAAAAGTCCAAAACATTTTATTGCAAAAGAAGAATGAGCGCTTTCGCGTAGTGCTAGCTACGCTTCATCAGATACAGTTACAAAAAAGTACCTCACATTTAAATACAAGACATTTTGGCAGGCTCATCAATCCATTAGTCTAATTACACATTGATTATTAGCAGCATCTTCAGTACATTTCAATACACTGCAAGTAATTCCAACATAAACAGTATAACCCTTCCTTGCAACTCACAACTAAAACAAAAGCTTCCCGCTTTGCATAAATAGAAGAATACTCATTCTTAAATATAAACAGAAACAAAATTAAAAGTTCCGTGATTGTTACAGAATCTAATACAAAACGGAACCATGTATCTTGATACTTAAAACCATAAAAACATACCGACATAAGAACAATAGTCCACTATCTCATAAACATTTCAAGAAACAAATGTTAATGCTCCTTATCCCCTTATACTCCTGTCTACTTTTTAAATATTTCCCATGTTTCCAATTGCATATACAAATGACTGCATAGAAACTAATAACTCCAACAAAAAAATTATTGGCATTAATTTTTAAATGGTACTGATATAATACTGTTGAAAATTTAAGGTCCAAATACAATCAAGATTCTGAAAATTGGTTAATTTTACAAATATTTAAAGACTTTCTGAATGCAAAGATAAATAAGATATTTAACCTAGATAAATAATTTCCCAAATTATTGGAATTCCTAATAAATGTCAGTAAAAATGCAATGAAAAATAAATCACATTTTTCACAAATTTATAAAATTCTTGCTTTAGATTTCACATAATTAGACAAATCCTATTGGAACTATTCCTCAAAAATTAATAATGTAGACTTCTTTGAAGAATACAAGAAATAATATTAAAATCTACAGATAAAGCAACATCTTATTTATATTGGAAAATGTTCACTTGGACATTCTTACACAGAACTTTTGTCACTCCTAACAAAATTCCAATTGACTGCAATGTTGTATTAACTGCAAAATTGCAGTAAACCAAATAACTATATTGCAATTGCTGTTATTGCCTTTTCAAACTCATCTTGTTCAAAGTAATGCAGTTTTCTGACTTGTGACAAAAATGATTGATCATTTTCAACTGTAAACCTGAAATCTTTTATTTCCATTGTTGTATATAACTGGGGTAATCTTCTAATTTTTGTAATTGTAAATATTTGATTCTCTAGTTATTGTATGATATTGCTGTGTATAATGGTGGAGCTTTTCTTCCCAGGCCTCCACTGAAAAAAGGCATTAGCTCAGTCAGACTAACCCTGTTAGCTAATGTCAAATAAATAAAATTATGCATAAATCAAAAAAATTAAATGCTAGAGATATGATTCTGAAATAATAGCTGATTGTATACATATGGTATTTGAATGTGACTTCATCTCTCCTTTTTGAAAAGCAGTGAATAACTTCATTCAAGCTGTATGGTTAGATAGATGCAATATTTCTAAATCTTAAGTTGTATTTAATGCTCCCATTCCTGAGATAATTCCAGAAAACCTAAGTGTGTCTTCAATGGTCTATTCTTGCTATAGCCAGAAAAGTAATTACTAAAAATGTGTAAAGTAAGGTCACCCCCATACCCCTCAACCTCTCAGGGCAAGAAATCTGGACAAAGGCAGAAGAAATGGGAGGATAAAGACCCCAAAATATGGATAGAATTTAAATATTGCTCATATAAACTTAGAAAGTTGCTGGAATAACAGGTTTTGCAGCATTATGCATTTTCTGAAGAATATAAACTCTGAAACTTGAATATCTGTCATTATTTAGTAGTATTTGGTGACTTCAATCTTCAGTGATTTGCCCAGAAACCACAGTTTAAGAGGAACAGAGCACAAATATAAGGCAACAATCTGGATATTCTGAGAAAATCTATACAGTTGAGAGGAATGTTTATCCCCTGTAGTGTTACATTTATTAGTATGGCAAAAATTGTTTTCTGTAGTGAATTGCATACTATAAAGATGAGAAGTTCTAACATTACACATTTATATGAATCTTGGATTAACCTTAATGACATGTTTGAAAAATATGAATTATTGTTGATATGTATAACTTTGTTGTATTGATCAGCTGTGGACCTATGTAAATAGTTATTTGTTTGTTTTATAATTGATTTATCTATTGTTTTAAAACCAAATAAAAAAAAATAAAAAAGGGGCTATAACATCTGATGGTTGGTGAGATAGGATAGGGTGGGGATTCTCTCTGAATGGCAGTACCTTATGCTCTTATCAACTGATCATTTTTAAATGGTGTTTAATATGGCTTTGCAGGAATAGTGTGCGTGTGTGTATATGAATTAAGTCGGAGTACTTGACTACTGTATATCTGTGTGAAACACTAGAAATATATGACTTTGGTATGGTTGTTGGTATCTTTTTGACAAAGATGTCTGAAGAGGAAGCAGTCAAAAAAGCCACTGTCATTGCTAGTCTTGGTGAATCTCTGTGATAAATATGACTGATAATCCAAAAAAGTGTGCTCAAAACCAGAAGTGGAGAACTCCGAAGCTATATTAAAACAAATTTATTTGCAAAAACGAACACCAAAAATCAACAAACAAGCCAAGTACATAAACGCCTTCTCAGTCCCAGTATGCGTTTTCATCTTATTTCATAGACTTCATCAGATGACCAGTGCATAACATTGTTACCAATTTATATTATCCATTAATTAATCAACCAATACCTTACTTTATTCAAATATGACTGACTTTGCTGAGATGATAAAAGTGAAAAATGTATTAGTCTGTCTTTGGAGGACTAGTGCATTTGTGTAAAGCAAATTAGAACATTTTACTGTGGCCATTATTATCACAGTCAGTCATGCCATGTGTACAAGGTCGATAAAGTGGCCGTAATTGTTGACTACAGAAGCACATGGATTCCAACAAAAGCAGTTTGTATGTCTTTTTATGGTTGAAATGTTCTGAAAAGGGTATATTTTCTCATTCTCACTTTATACATTTTGTTTAACTGCTTACTGGAAAAATGTTCAAACTACAAATTTAAAACACAATAAAACAAATGTATCATTTTAAAATATCAAAATGATTAATCAAAGTGCATTTATGTATGGTACTAAAATGTGTGCAGGGACCCATGATTTGAAAACAGCCGGGAGCCAAATGTACATTTAGTTTACCATTGGTTATATACATTTTCAATGAATGTGAGTTTCAAGGGAAGAGCATCTTAGTATTACTTATGGTAAGTCTGTTTTTAATGTGAAACTGTTTTGTTTAGCAAATGGCCTCCATGTTTGTGCTCTAAAGTGTGAAATAAAAGTAATAAATTAAATCCAAATCCCTGTAATCATTGAAAATGTGAAAACAATAGTATGCATACTGTAATTGTTGATCAGTGTTTATGGTAAATGGGGAGAGACAGACAAATAATGGGACACTGGAATAGCTGAGGGTGGGAGGGATCAGGTCCAATACCCTTCCTAGACCCTATTGGACCATGATCTAGCTCTGATTATATGCAGCAGTTCTAGGCCATTATCCTGCTGGCTAAGTTGTGATATGATGAGACTGTAAATACGTCCAACCCACCAGAAATGTAACTACCTACTAAAGGCAATATGAATAGGCATTAAAACCTGTTAAAAAGGAGAGGTTTCATTCCAGTAGAATAACATTTTTCTAAGTGACCATCTGTGTATGCTTTCAATGGCCATGAAATCTTAGTGTGGAATTTTTCTTTTTTTAAACTTTCAGCATTGAGCATTTCCACAAAGACATAGACGTAAATGGAAGCTATTACAATGGTAGCTGTAGAAGATTCTGCCTAACAAATGCGGTGCAGATTGGTATTCAGTATGCAGAAGTATTGAGGGAAAAAATAAATGCCTTTTCTGGTCAGGTAGGCAGGACTGTCTACGATCTTCCTCCTAAGTGGCACACATTGTATCTTCTAAGAATGAATTATAGCAGTTACCGACCAAACATTATAAAGCCTCTAGTTTTATTTTTATTGTGGCATTAATAATGGTGATTGCAAAATACTGTTTAAGGCTTGTTTATTCGAGCCCCCAAAATATACACCGAGAGCTCCACCATGCCTCTCTTCATATATTCCAAGGTGGAAAATCTAAGGTTATTCACTCCCATGTAAGCAATTACTATGTTGTGTCCATACTTGGGGTAAGGTGATCTGAGTACACTGGTAAAATCACAAATCATGGTACCAGATAGACGTCACTCTTTCTCTGCTCACATTGATGATTGATGCGTTACTATGTGTAATTTAGACTCTCTGATGACAAGGATGTTATTTTGTGTAGTAAAATGCAGAAGGAGCCTTAAATGTTTAGTCATGCAGCCTAGATTACCTTTGGTTGCTGTGGCATTTGGAGGCGGTGGTGTGAGTGATTTATCAGCTGCAATGGTTGTTGAGCACAGCAGATGTGGTTTGAGTATGTCGCTGAAGTTTAAGTGTCTTGGTTCATTGCTAAATAAGCTTAGTAAGGGACTATGTTAGTAAGTCTGCATACTTTATGGTTGTTTTATGTTGGTACAGGGACATAAGCTCTGACATTTGGGTAAAATAAAGGTTTTGCATCTAGTTTAAATAAGTGTTTATACCTCTAACAAGTAGACTTAGTGTTAAAGGAGTATGTCAGTGAATGTGAGGCAGCTTCTACACTTCTCTGAAGCTACCTTATGTTAGTAAGCTGCAAGCAGATGACTTTAGGGTATACTATGGTTTCATGATTTCAGAAAATGTTATGGGAGGTTCAGTAATACTGTCTACTATGCCAGCCATACAACTGATTTATTTGTTGGGAGAAGGGTTCAGTAATAAAGGTTCAGTGGTACAGTGCCAACTGAGGTACAGTAATAGCAGTTTGGGTATTATATGTATAGAGACAGGAGAAATAAGTGGTATAGTCTAGCAGTGCATGTACTGGTACTGCAAATGCATCTATATATGTGTGGAACTAATAAGGAAGTAAACCAGTCACAGTACATTCAGTGTACTAGGGAAGAACAAGACACAATATGCAGAGTGTGATAAGGCAAAAAGATGCAACATATAGGCATGGGTGCTAACAGACTACAAAGCAGCTAATTTAAAACTGATACAAGGTAACACAGACAAAAATGACTTAAGGGACAGGCATGGATGCCTAGAGATTAGAAAGCTCAATACTGCAATTTAAACATTTTGCAAGGTACCAGCACAGGAAAAGACAGCGCAACATACAGAGTACCACAGTATTAACATTAATACCATTTAAAAGTGATAAAATAATACAGATATACATGATGGATACTGGCAAACTGCCACATGACTAGCAAGCATAGTGCAACAATTCAAAAGTAATACAAAGTACTACAACATGCAAATAACATACGATACAGGCACAGTACAACAGTTCAAAAATAACACAAAGTAGTACCACAGGCAAATGGCACAGAATACAGTCACGGTATAACAATTATAAAGTAACACAATGCACCACCACAGACAAATGGCACTGGATATAGGCAGAGGTTATGTGACTATCAAGCAAAATACAACAGTTTTAAATTAATACAAAGTACCAGAACTGGCAAATGGCACAGAATGCCAGCACAGTATAAAAGTTAAATAAAAACGGACAGATGGCTCAGGGTGCAGAGAGGTGCAGAAAACAGATCTGTCTGAAGAAGCAACAGGAGTAGTCGTGAAAGCACTTACGTCAGTTTTTTATTCAATAAACGTTTTGGTTGTGTAAGTCTGGTGCAGCCTTTTCTTTATTTTGCCACAGTATAAAAGTTCCAAAGCAATACAAAGTACTGCCACATGAAAATGGTACAGAATACTGGTACAGTACAATGGTTCAGAAGTAGCACAAAGTACCACCACAGGCAAATGGCACAGGATAAAGGCACAGTATAAGAGTTCCAAGACAATACAAAGTACCATTACAGGCAAATGGCAGATGATACAGGCAGAGGCCACATGACTAGCAAGCACAGTACAACATTTCTAAAGTAATACAAAGTATCACCACATGCAAATAGCACAGAGTACAGTCACAGTACAACAGTTCTAAAGTAGCACAGAATACCATCACAGGCAAATGGCAGAGGCTACTTGACTAGCAAGCACAATACAACAGTTCTAAAATAATACAAAGTATCACCACATGCAAATGGCATGTCCTCCCTGTGGTCACGTAGGTTTCCTCCCACATCCCAAAGACATGCTGTAGGTGGATTGGATACTCTAAATTGGCCCTAGGTGTGAGTGTGTGCATGTGTGTGCCTCCTGTGGAAGGTTGGGCATCGGGCTGGCAACTCGACACTGTAGAACTCCACTGCCAATCATGAGTGTACAGGTGATCCGCTGTGGCGACCCCTAACCAGGAAAAAGCCGAAGGAAGAAGAAGAAGATCACCACATGCAAATGGCACAGGATACAGACAGACTACAACACTACTAAAGTAATACAAAGTACCAGAACTGACAAATGGCACAGAATACAGGCACAGTACAATAGTTAAAAAGTAACACAAAGTAGTACCACAGTCAAATGACACAGAATATAGTCACAGTACAACACTTTTAAAGTAATACAAAGTACCAGAACTGACAAACGGCACAGAATACAGGCACAGTGCAACAGATAAAAAGTAACACAAAGTACCTCCACATGCATGGCACAGAATACAGACTTGGGTGCCACAAGTCTAGTAAGCATAGTACAACCATTCTAAAGCGATACAAAAAGAACCAGCAGGGGACATGGTTATCACAAAACTTTTCAAGCACAGCACAGGCATTTAAAATGGTTAAATAGGTGTCATGAAACTATAGAAGCATTGTGTTGCAATTCAAAAGTGATGCACAGTTACTGCAAGACATTGCACTTACAACAATTTAGAAGTTATGCAGGTACCAGCAATAAGCATTCAGTACAATCAGTTTGAAAGATTTCCATACAATTAACTACAAGTTCAAACATGACAGTCATTTGCACTGATTTTCACTCTGGTACTGTACATTACACAACTATGTAAGGACTAGGTTACAAGTGTCCTGGAGAACAATGAAGAGAACAACACATTAGTTATTATATAAAATGAATAGCATGCTCATGTACAATGCACGACCTGCTACAGTGCAGCAGAAACAAGCACTAAACTGCACAATGCAGTAGTAAGTAAAGCAGCCAAAAACCAAGCAAGTATCAAATAGAAAGTGATAGTGCTAACAAGATATCACCAAATAAAGGTTCAGAACACAGCAAATTCCTCTTCTGTTGGAAGTTTAATCTGAGGAAATAATTCCATAGGTTCAGATTTTTATACTAGGCCAATGACCTTTTTATAGAGGTTCATAGATTAGTACTAGACTAACTGCCCTTGTGAGCCATTTTAAGCCTAGCCAATTATCCCTTGTGAGACTCAAACCCTGCACTCTGTTTGTAAGGCAAACACCTTAACCATTAGGCCACCCTCCCAACCTCCTGGTGTAATTGACAGGATTTTTAAGCCTAACCATGCATCCCAATCATATATGTCATGTTTATGGACACTAAGATTATTCTATGTAGGCTAGAGTGGGTGGTCAAGCATTTATATAGGCTGTCTCTATCCATTTGGAATATAGGTGACAGAGCAGGAGGAGAATTTCCAATTCCTCATCCACTGGTCTAAATTACAATTGAAGTGGGCTAAGGAAGAACTCTACTTCACATGGATGGAAAGCCTTTTCCAGAAAAGGGTATTCTCTGAGAGACATACTGGTCCCTCTGATGTCTTACTTATGTCACAAGCAAAGTTTAAATCCTTAGATTAGATATTTCAGATACAATTTGTTTTGTGGATATGGGGAAGGTCCATCAGAGTGGGATCCAAGAATGTCTGTAGGAGAGAGTACTGGGATATGGCTTTGAGATGATCCATGTAGGACATGTTATTCATGCCTTGTATCTTTTTAATGAGGAGCCTCTATGGATGTTTCACTTATTGCATGTTCATAGGCAGGTACATACTGACTGGGGCATTGTGCTCAATGACTGGTCTGCTGAGGGTCAACTATAGTGGAACATTGACTTCTTTGGACCTTGCCTATAACCCATCATCAGATAATATTTTTCTTACTGCCATAGAGACGCGATGGTTGATGGCCAGGTTAGTGTTTACATGCTTCCCCAAATCCCTGACTACCAGATGTACTTGTAGGGGTGTGTTATCGATTAGGTAGATTCAAGTGGCGACCGCCTTTTCAGAGAGTACTGTTATGTATTTCTTGGCACTGAGTTTCAGACCATAGTTCTAAACTCAATTATTTGTCTGAGCCAGTCCTTCCTGAAGGATATTTGTATCTTTAAGAGATTCTATCACTGCACCTAGTTTGCAATCATCAGCAAGCTTAGTCAGCCAGAGATCCTCGATGTTGGCCTTGGCATCAGAGAGGTAGATGCCAAAAAGGACTGGAACAAGCACAGATCCCAGAGAGACTTTGCTAGTGACCAGCCTCTTTGTGAAGATAGATTCCCCAATTTTATTTATTTTTATTTTATTTTATTTTATTTTACATTTGTTAACCAGGAAATTCCGACTGGACCAGGTCCATTTTCAGCGGAGGCCCGGGAAGAAAAGCTCCGGCATCAAGTTATACAAATACAGTACATCCAGCATAATACACAAAACAGGTTACATCATGTATGCTGAACATAGTAATATAACAAGAAATTAATAAAAGTATCTTTACACAGCAAGAAATGGGTTTGCAGTTACTTGCTGTAAGTCTTCATTGATCAGGACTATTCCACGTTACTTGATTGAAGAAGGCATTTAACTAACTATTGACAAGATACAATTCCTATAGTGTTAGAAACACACTACACCACTGCATTTCTGTACTATGTCCAAAACCCCTGCCTCCCCATTATAGATAGTAACATGCCAGATGGTTTACTTCCTTTTTTTTTCTTATTTTACCTGATGAGTGAAGAAGATTGCAGTATCACAGTGCTCTGGGTCAGGGTCGCTGGGGGATTGTGTTGCTTCTGCCACTTGCAGAAATTCCTAAGGGTGAGAGCAGCATTCGAGGATACATCTGGTCCCTTCTGCTCATCATAAATGACCAGGATCTTAACTACAAGTCTGATGGAATTCTTGATGCTGGGGTGCTTGTACAACTTAGCAACTACTGACATCAGAGTCAGGAGGTAGTGTTTCAGCCCGTTACCATGAAACTCGGCCATAGACTGGTCTGCCACAAGTAAGGTCTCCACATAATGAGGCACAAATACAAATTGTTTTTTTTGAATGTCCAGATTCTGCAACAAAAGAAAGACAAAAGATGACAAACTAAGATTCAGTACATACTGCAAATTTTACATGAAAATCATTTTATTTTAAATATATACTGTAGCATCAAAGGGCTGATCCTCTTCTACAATTTAACAGCTGCTATTTATAGCTAAAGGCTGAACATGGTATCATATTTCTGTGGGCAGACCTGATTTCTGAATCCTTGAAGAAACACATGAAGCAATACTAGGAAAAGTCTGGAGCCGCTTGTAACCTTGTGTTTCCTACCCCTCAAGGCACTGCTTATGAATTAGATAATTTCTATTCCACGTGTCTGCACAACACTGAAGGCAGTTACTAAAAAGAAAATAAGGGATGGAAGCTTGACTGCCATTCTGACCCTGCCGCTCAGCCATATACACACACACACACACACACACACACACACACACACACACACACACACACACACACACACACACACACACACGTGCATACACATACACACACACAAACAGAATAAATAATAACTACATTAAGTATGTGCTTGCCCTCCCTGCAGCTGCAAGGACTAGAACATATTCAAACCACACATAGATGTATAAATGACACATTATGTCCTGACATCTCTTCATCTTGATACATACTGTAATAAGTTGTCATTAACTACATGTTTAATGATGTTATCAACATCAAGCACCTAATCAGATGACTGTTTTTATGAGGCAAAAAATAAAAATAAATAAAAAATTTTTCTCTCATCTATTGCCTTGGTAAATTTCTTGAAGTCCACCAGGTTGAGCAGGCAAGATCTGCTCTTGTTGAAAACTAACCATTTTGGATCCAGTGTCTGAAGATTTTCTATGTTATTGTTAATCATTTCCAAGATAATTAATTCCAGAGCTGTGCATATGAGACTAGTCTGGCTTATGGGTTTATAGTTTTCGAGGTCCATAGACTGCCCGCCCTTGTGCACAGGAATGACTTTTGAAGTTGTCTATTCATGTTGCACAAAATCTGCCTGGAGGCTATGATTAAGTAGTAACTCTAGTGGTCCTAATAGGTCATGCTTTATGCTGTTTAGGAGGCATCCTTGGATATTACCAGGCCCATTTATGAGGTAATCTTAGCATTATAGAGCATGTTGAGGACCTACTCTCTCGTGATAATTGGAGGGGGTATGTTCAATAGTATTTTTCCAGGGGTGGCTGGGAGAGAGAGAGAGAGAGAGACAGGTAAAATCTGAGCTGAATTTGTTGGCCAAAATATTTGACATATCTTTTGGCTCAGTGTTAGTGGCTTAATTTACAATTAGTTCTGCACATTTTTGTGTATTGCCTTTGAGGTTGCAGACCGAACTAAAGAAAGCCTTATGGTTATCCTTGGTTTAGGAAGCTATTTTTACCTCAAATTGTTTTGGTAGACTTGATTTGTCTTCTGAGTTGCTTGTTTAGATTTTTTAAATCCTTCTGAGCCCTGCACTCCTTATTTTGCCATGGCTTTCTTTCTTTATTGTACAACCTATTTGTATTGGCCTGAATGTATCCATGAAGACTTAATAAGAAAAAGTAAAATGTCATGGACATTCAGAAGCCATATAGCTGAAATACTTATTCTCCTTAAGAAGTAATTTGCATATATTCTATGAGCATCTATTACAGGAGGTTTGAGGTATCACACAGTGAAAACTCTAGCTTGGTTAACTTTTTCTTGTAGTTTATACTAAGTGGTTTGTCTGTGTGACCTTACTCTATGGTTTGGAAGTTAGTTGGGATATTTAGGTTCATAAGTAGGTACTAGGCTATCTTCCCAAAGGTATTTATAAGCCTAGCCAGAATGTGTTGGCTTTCGCCGTCCCCTTAGATTAGTTCCCTGTGCCTCTGTCCAGCAGAGCCACTGAAGTGATCCCGGGGGTAAACTTTCTGTTTCCCATCCACTCGTCAAGGTTTCTCTTGAAGAGTGTTAGCGAGGAGCTCTGCCTAATGTAGACTGGAATTTTGCAGATACCTTAATTGTTATGGACATCAGCTGGGTTTAAAGACCCTGTGTTTCTAAAGTATAGCCAAACAATCCAATTATGCTGTGCTGATGAGGTCATAAGAAGGCCAAAACATGCATGTCCACAGCCAGTGGTGTTTGACTTTATTGGTCTGAATGCATCAATAAAGACTTAAAAAGAAAAAGGAAAACAGGCATTGACATTTGGAAGCCATATAGATGAAACACTTGATGTCATTTGCATGTATCCCAAGGAGGTTTAAGGTATCACCCAGTGAAAACTCTAGCATAGGTTAGATTTTTCTTGTAGTTTTTATTAAGTGGTTTGTCTGTATGACTTTTTTACTCTTTGGTTTCCATTCTGCTGCAATGAAAGACTTCACCACAGCAGTAACATGCATAAGATAGGCCCTAAGAGCACCACTCAAGTTAAATAAAGTAGCATCTCACAGACAAAAATAAATCGTGATCCATGGCTATCTCTATGTGCACATTATTCTCCAATAACTGCTTTAAGTAATTCCGAAGCTTTAAAACTGAAAGGAGTCCCAGAATTTGTAAACATGATTGTTTTTGTTCCCACATATGCCACAGGCTAGGTCAACCATTTGTATTAGCAAAGGGACAACCCCCAGTAGCCAGTATCCCCCCACCCAAAGCAGAAGTAATTTCTCCTAGGTATATGGCTATTTCCCAGCTTGACTGAACAGATAGTATGGCTTGCTAATGGTCAGATCTGCACAGGTCAGTTCCATATAGTTCACATTCTCTCCAATCCTGTCCTTGAACTTTGTGATCTCTCAGCTTAATGGAAGAGAATGTAGTTCCACCATTTAAAGATGTCTATCTTTAATGTCATGGAATCCAGTACCCTTAATCTGAGTTAATAAAGGCAACATTTTGAGCCCTAGTTTGCTTTGTAAAGAAGACCCCATGATGAAGTACCAGAGGGTGAAGTATTTCTAATGGTCTCTAGGCAGGAGGTTCCACTTGAGTTGAAGATAGTTAAAGGAAATAAACACCCTCTTGTCTTCTACTTCCTGTGTAAAGTAATCTAGCCAATGAATACCTTTAAGATTTCATCCCTCTGTTCTTACTTGATGGTACCCCGCTTTAAGCATAGGACATCCCCACATGGTACCATATATCAATGTCTGAGAGAAATGTAGCCACTTTCTTTTCAGAGCCAACTCTGTAACTCTCTGGAGAGGCTCTTATCATACCAAATAATGTCCCAAGGAGATTCCGACCTTAAAATGGTAGCTTTATTCTTGGCCCAGATTTGGGGTACATTGTTTCATGATTGATCAAGTGCAGTGGTATAAAATCCATACTGAACAAATTCCAATCTAGCACCCCTGTCCCTAAGTACTGCTGAGACAATCTATGACTTAATCCTTCACCTTTGATTATTCAGTATGATACACGAAAGAATGTTAATGATCTTTTTATGCCAGTAAGTATTATGGAGACCAGGAATATGGCTGTACAACTAATGCAGCAGTGGTGCTGCAAGCATTTTGACTGACACCACCCTGCCATTCAACTGCACATGCAATGCAGATCAACAATAAACTCATAGAAAAAGTTTCCTCCATAGAGGCTCCAAATTGCAGTCTACCATCTTGGCCATATCAAGTCACAGTATGATGGCCAGATATCTAGTGGAGGAAGTACGCTACCTGAAGGGCAGTCCCAACCTAGATTGTTGAAGAAAATGCAAGAAATACCATTGGTCACTTTGTCAAACCAATATGTTTTGAGCCTAGAAGCATCACAGATCATCATCTGTAGAAGTAGCAGCATCAAGTTCAGAAGATATGTAGGCAAGACTAGATGTTTATTTTTTACATTTAATGCTTACTGATTTGAAACATGTTGTGGGAATGCAGACCACTGCTGTAGTTCAGTAACCTGTAGGATCAAAGTGCTCTTTAGGATAGTTAAAATGCTATTTCCAATTAAGAGAAGCAATGTAACAAAAACATATCAGTTTACTCACTCTGCTACAAGGCCCTATAGCATGTAGGCTTTGTGTCATCCAGATATAAAGATCCCTAGACCACTGACTGTCATTTGTCTGACTGTCACATTCTGAAGATGATGCAGTAAAAGAGCACTCTCAGGAAAAGCTTATAATCTGATTAAAGAATATAACCAGTGATCACAGAACCATTAAGTAATGGGTTAGCTATTACTCCCAGTGTAGCCTGGCTCTCACCAGAAGTAAATACATTGTTATTGAACGGGAGTTTTTTTTTTTTTTTCTTTAGTAAAATTAGCCCAATGTCACCCCTGCGGTTTAAATAGGATTTTTCACAGATGTTAACATCAGTCCTAAAGTCTGTGAACAGAAAGACCATATTTTGAAGGGAGTGTGGCAGTTTACTGAATATGGTAATTCCTGAATGTTTACTCTAATCCCGGCTTGGACTGCCTGTTTAGACATTCCTATCCCAAGCAAGAAAATACAGGTTTTAAGAAAGCAGTTATGCCATAATTCTGACTGTATACCTCTGGATCATATTCTTTTTGCTTCACTCTGGTACTTAGGACAACCATTGGCCATGCAGACAATGTAAGCCCTATTCCCTTCCCTGTACATATACGTTTGTATGCTTCAGTGCAGAGGACTGCACATTAGGTTCAGTTTAGCATGTCTTGTTCATGTAATGTGAGTAGGCTAATAGTAACAGAGGATATTTTAACCACATTGACCTTGTCTTAATTGTGATAAGGTAGGTGTTCCCAGCACTTAAGAATGTAAAAAAAACTTAAAATAACTGAACTCTACTTCATTAAGGGTAGGTAGGCAAATTAATATCTAGATATTTGATGTCACTGTGGGAAAAACTAAGGCCACAAGCACCCAGAGCACTCTTAACAATTGGCAGATGCAGTGAAATTAAGTATGTTTATTCAGTTTTAGTTTGTAGTAAGACTTGGCCTGTTTGCTTTTCATATCCTAAAACACTTGATGGATAAATGTGAGTGGGAAGACAGGCTGTTAACAAAATGTACCCGTAACCAGGAACATTGTTTACTATTACTGATTGAATAGTAGGTTCCTGCTTAATGCAATGTCTCAGGGAATCAATTGGAAAAACTGCAGAGGTACCAGATGGGGCTCCTTTGTCTGGTATAAATGTTGAGGAAAAAGCCAAAGAATGCACACTGCTAACTTTGACCATGACTGAAGCACATGAATATGGATGTTGCAGCAAGCATGAAAAGTCTGATGGAAAGAATATGTCCGTTAGAAAGGCTTGGTGAAAAGTACAGTTTTTGCAATCAAATGACATCTGTGACTCAATGGCTATCATGACCCTGTATGCCATCTTTACTGCATACCTCATAGATAATGTAATGAGCTATACAAATAGGTGTCTGAGAGTGTTTGCACTACAAAACATGATTGATACATAGTCTCAGAGTTTTGGCTAGGATTTAGGCCTCAGTAGTAGCGTTGTCGCCTCACAGAAAGACGTTGTCCTGTTCGATTCTCAGCTAGAGCGTCTTCTGTGTGGAGACATGCGTGAATGGGCATACCGTTGTGGTTGTACGTCAGGGCCAGCAACTCGGCACATAAAAAAATCTACTGCCAACCATTAGCGGACCGGAGTTCCGCTGTGGTGACCCCTAACCGGGAAAATCGAAAGACACAACATTGGAAAGTGAAATGAGACAATTTGATCCAACAAGTAAACACCATCTTCTGGCTTCAAAATAAGAGAAATCACCACAATTAGCAACAGAGAAGCCATATGTCATCATGTAACAGTCATAGTTTCATAGGTTTGAGGTTCATGAGACCATTAGTCCAATTTCCAGATTACCATAGAGCACTGTCTTGTTAAGTGACTTATTCAGTGACCACAGTATACAAACTGATGCTGAAGGAAAAAAAAAAACATGGACAATAGGAAGTGGCTTGTTTACAGTTAATAGCCATAATCCTCTGTTCTATCTGCAAGACAAATGGACTCACCCAATGTGAAGCTTGGACCCATGATACTGAGACTGAGTCTCATTCTGAACTGACTGATCTAATCAGACTACTAAAGTAGGAGGGAATTGAAACCTGAATCCACAGTAAAGGGGTAACTACTTCATGGATATATATTGAAACATTTCATGATGTTTCATTGGGAATTGTCTAGCAGATGATACCAGCCGATAGTCAAGACTTTCTGGTTTACTATAGACTAGGCTATGAGAATTATCTCAAGAGGGAACAAGTTATGGAAAACACTTAGAAGCTGGGTAAAGGAATGATCCCTTTAAGTGAATTTCTTGGAATTCCAGTAAATCAGGTCTAAATGGAAAATAGCTCCCCTCTAAGGCTGGTATTTGGTCATTAAGAGATAAGTGATTCTGGAGTAAAATAAGATATACCAAAGCCAGGACAATTGTCTCCAAAATGGAGAGTCTTAACCTGGAGTTGTAAGCCTGCCAGTGGAAATTCTGGTAGTGTAGATCCAGAAATGTGTCTGTTTTTAAAGTGGTGATGGGTGAGGGACATTTAATTTGTTTACTGGTAAATATTTGCTCGACAATTCTTTTCATTTGGCATGCCAGAGACCCGAATTGAATGCCAAAGACATTTTTCATATACCAGAGACTATGCACCTGTTTTTGCAACAAAAGCTAGATAAAGAGATTTGTATTCATTTTTTAGAAGGACCATCTAAAAAGAACTGCTGTTATTTGATACTGTCAAACCTGTCAAAGAGACTTTTTTGTTAACTGCTCTCTCTGGTTTCACACCTAACATTGATCACTTGCACGAGACCTTACAAGAAAGACTTTGGCTGATTTATGTTTCAGCATTACCAATGAGCATAGTGCCATTTGTAATGCTGCAGACAGGGCTGTTAGCTCAGCTCAAGAAAGCATGTTTTATTGTACTGCATCAGAAGAGGTTGTTAAACAGTGACATCATTCTGTTCTAATATAGTTATTCTACTGACTGAAACATTTTTATTTTCCACCTGTTGCTGTGTTTTCAATTCACAGCCTGGCAAAGTCAGAATTTATACTTGTTCAATAAAATCACCTTTGCAAAAAGTCTTCTGGTTTGTTTGGTTCCACTAGTTGTCACAACAAGTGGATGCGGTAAGCAGACAAAATCTGTACTACTAACTGAAGTTCCAATTTCATCTGAAGCTGCCTACTATAGCAATAACCCACGCCTGGGTGTGGGTAATGCAGGATTTAACCACGGTTGGCGTGGTTTGGTCCTGAGGGCGAAGCCCGTGGGACCAAACAAAGACAACCGTGGTTAAATCCCGCATTACCCACACCCAGAAGTGGGTTATTGCTATTATACAATGACATTATTTAAGAAAAGAAATAATTACTTTTTTTAAATAATGGCATTGTATAATTCCTCTTTGCTGCCCTTCCGCAGCTGTCTGGTATTCCGCGGCAGTTCTGATGTACTGCGCATGCCTACGCAGTACATCAGAGCTGTGGGCAAAAGCAACGGAGAATGCAAGATCTCTGTTGCTTTTTACTGTTTCACTATGTTAAATGGGTTTGACATAGCGAGACAGCTTTAAAATAAGCAACGGAGATCTCCGTTACTTATTTTAAAGCTGTCTCGCTATGTTAAACCCATTTAATATAGCGAGACAGGTTTAAAAAAAAAAGCGATCTCTGTTGCTTTTTACACACTGTGTCGCTATGTTAAAGGAGTTTAACATAGCGAGACAGCTTTAAAAAAAGCAACGGAGATCTGCGTTGCTTTTTTTAAACCTGTATCGCTATGTTAAACTCTTTTAACAGAGTGAGACAGTGTTTTATACTAACGGAAAAAGTCCGGGCGACCGGACCTTTTTCCGTTAGTATATTGAGGGATTTACAACGGGCACGCTGGTTGGGCTGGCCAATCAGCGTGCACGTTTTAGAGAAAGAATTGTATAATGAGTGTTAATTCCATGTAGTAGATAGACTATCTGCTCACAAACATTCTGTTGTTCTGAACTAAAGGATGATTTCCATGGAACAGCTGCTACAAATGATTGCAGCTGTTACTGAGGGGGGATGGTAGAGTTAGCCAAGTCCATCACCCAGCCGAACTCCACACCACCTGTCAAGCCATCCAGCAAAGACAACAATATCAAGGCTTATCTTGTGACTTTCAAAAGTATTGCCAGCAATGAGAGATGGAACCATTCCAAGTAGCCACAAATATTAACAGCACATATTACAGGGGAACCCCTCAATGCTTATATAACCAAACCACCCAACTGCTTAATGTGAAGACTAAAGTCAGAAAGAGTTTACTTCAGAAGGCTAGGATCACTTCCGAGGTACAGCCCTTGTAGGAACATACAGACAATACTAGACAAGCAATCACAGGGACCATAACATGTCTTACCCTATTCTCCTTCAAGTAAACACAGTTCAGATTTCTTGCCACTACTTTTGAGTGCTTAATGTTGCTTACCTCTGAAACTGAACAGGGACATATACGATAACCTTGGCATAAAGTTTTTTCCCCTCCAGTCATCAAGACTAGCTTTAAAGGTATCCCGAGCAGTACTTTGTTTGACCCTTAGTAGTAATTAAATGACAGCTGGAATCGTGTAGAGCTAAGAACCTATCCCATCAGAGAGTCTTATTTAACAACTAACCGAATTAAAAAAAAATGCTCACAATGCAGGCAAACCGATGGAAACCATTAAATGAAGCATCACCAGTTCTGAGTGCTTTCATCCATATAATGGGTACGAATTCAGATTTCAAGATGATTCTTCAGTTATTGGAGTCTTGTTTATTCATTGTGCAGATTTATTTTCCCAGTGCAGACTTTTGTAGTGCTCCTGACTTTGTGATGAAATAAGTGGTCAAGGGGTATTGGATCTTGACTGGATCCAAAAGCAAGAAATACACCACATGATAGCAGTCCTGAGCACAAGGAGAATAATGCTATTTATCAGGATTTAAGATCTTTCATTTTCTTGGTTAGAAATCTTTAGGGCTTTTCAGTTGACCAATATACTTAGATTTGAACATATCAAAAGGGAGTTGTATTCAGTGATGGCTCTGTTAAGAAAAGAGTATAGCAGTCGGATGGCTTCTTTAGGTCTTGAAGATATTCCACTGGAAACTACTGGACCAAACAGAAGGATTTTTTGACTACAGTGGAAATATGTTTAAAGTTTCCTTTTCTTTTTGATTTGGCTGGGGATCAACCTTTTGTGTTCAATTACTTGCCATTCTGTAATGGATTTCTTGATGTAAGGTCAAACACTCACATACATAGATAGATACAGGTAGAAAAAGGCAGATAGATATAGATAAAAATACTTGTATACTACAAAGCTGATGGGTTTATATGGTATAACTAATTCATGTAAAGAGAACTGTTTACAATATATTTTATGCACCAATTTACTAACTGGGTTGGTATAATGGTTAAGGTGTTTATCTGACAGACACCATGCACATGGTTTGAGTCTCACCTTTGAAAGGGAAATTGACTAAACTTAAAATGGTGCACAGTGGCCGCTAGCTTAGTACTTACCTGTAAGCCTATAAACTTTAATACACCTCTGTCCCTGCTGGACAGGAGAATCAAATGGCTAGGCTTATAAGGGTCTCCGGACCAATAGCCTAGTATCATTCTATGAATCTATGAACTAGAGTAGAAGTAATTATTTTGTCTAAATGCTTTATGTGATAAGAGTTTGTGCTGTGGTAAAAACATTCTTTAATGCTAGGTCTGTGTCTTAAATTATATTAAGCTTTTATTTCACTGTAAACAATGTCTGGATATAAGAGAAGTTTTTTTTCTATTTTCTGGTTTAGACTATCTTAAAACATCTATAAAATAAACTCAGTGTTACTTTTTTCTTGGTAAGTTTATGTTTACAAGACTGTCAGAAAAAAAAAGTTGTGTCTTACATGAGTATTTGTATTCAGCAAAGTGCCCACAGCCTGTTATTGTACTCCCTTTGGTGTGGGTTTACTTACTTCTAATTTTACAATTACTGTGGTACTAGGATGTCTAGAGAAGCGTTCACCACTTATATTTTGTAGCTTCTAAATGAGAAGTGTGTTTAAAATCCAGCTGGCTGTTACAACAAAACTTCTTTCAGTCAATGAACTTCATAATTTTCTAGCAAATAACTATAAATTGGCAGTGAGAATATAATTTTTATCTCCACCATGACATTTCACACCATGCCCATAATTAAAAGTTAACTTTCTCAGTTATACAAATATGAATCTAAATTAGAAAATATGAATAAAAAGTAGCAAACAGTTGAAATGTATCTGTTTGTATTTTTAATCCTGCTGGACCATAGTCTTGTAGTTTAATTCATGGTTGTAGTAGGATTGTGTACTACTAAAGGTTTGAGCTTTAGTCATTTATTATTGCATTTTCCATAAACAGTGCTAGTGATAAATTTCTACACAGTCTGATGCCTTAAACTGTAATACAGGTTCAGTAGTGAGAGACTTGCCTCTGCTCCAGTTTATGCTTTAGTGCTTTTATATTCTGCTCATCATTTACCTGCTTAAAGTTGCATTCTGCATCTGCCCCATCAGCCAGTATTGCATTAAGTTTTCTGAAACTGCTCTAATATTGCCTTTATTTAATTGGATGCCTCTCTAGATAGCCGGCTTATAACTTGAACAATTTTCCCAACTCTCCCAGTGTTTTTCTGTGGTTGTTTTATAAGGCTGTGTCTCTGGTCTCATCCCTTTATGGTAGTCTGATTTCCAAAGTCCCTCGATCCTCTCTTTTGTTGCTATTGTTTGCTGTATAACTATTATTTACTCTACCCATCCACTGTTTTTCATAGATCCATGATAATCAGTGCCCACCCACAAGGGAGCCCGCAGGATTTTTTGCAGGGGGGTGCAAACCCAAGCCCCGCCCATGCAGCCCCACCCCTCTGTTGCCCCCGCCCACTCAGCCCCACCCCCGCCCACGCAGCTATTCCAGTGTCCCATTACTTGGCTATTTCTCCCCATTTGTCAGACACTGTTCAAATCTCTCAGTGTGCATACTGTTTTATGCTTTATTTCTACAATTATTACAGATATCTGGATTTAATTTACAGCTTTTATTTCAAATTTTATAGCACAAACACTGATAGACATTGACTAAACCTAAACAAAGCAATAGTCTTACAATGAAAACAGACTTAGCATTAAAACTTCTCTACCTTTGATAGGCTCCTTGCACACATTTTTAGAGCCATGCAAAAGTTCTTTGATTCACCTTCCTGACTGTTAAATTATACTACATAATAATTGAATTATATCCCTTATATAATACAGCACCACTTGTTAGATAGTGTGTTTTAAATTTATAGTTCTGAGCATTTTTCCTTTAAGCAATGAAACAAAAATGAACCAGTAATGACAACCTTCCCAATTCAGAACATTTCAACCATAAAGGGCCACTCAAACTTCTGTCATACAATCCACCAATATCAATCAATATGCAGAATCTCTGCAGAAGTATAAATCATCTGAATAATTCCACATTAAAGAGATATGAAACCAATGAAGAGGTTGTTGCTAGAAAAAAAACTTTATTTCAGTGTTTCATTTACAAATTCAGTGTCTGTTGCCCTTGAAGAATAAATTGCCTGTGCTACATTAAAATTAATGGTAAGTTGGTATATTGCAATAGGGAATGAGTGGCAGGCTGAAAAACAGGTTCATAGTTATTGGGTGTCATCCAAAGGAGGACATACTAAGAACTGCAGTACCATACCCCCCTTAAAATACAAATATACATGCTGTATGAATAGAACCTACAGCCCTTTGCATCAAGATACAAGTATGCTACCTGCTGTGCTAACACTGCTTTAAAATTCTATACCACAATAATGATACCATTTGCTAAACAAAACAGTTGCACATTTTAAGCAGACTTAGCATGAGCAGCAGTAACCTTTGCTTCCCTTGAAGCTCACAATTCCTTGAAAATGCACTTGAAAATAAATTTCACCTGCTAGGGCATTTCTCTCTCTCTGAAACACACACACACACACACACACACACACACACACACACACACACACACACCTCAACTTCTTAGTGCAAGAAATACATAAATAGATTTTTTCAAAGTTACAACATCTGTAAACTCTGTGACCATGGTGTGTGTTTGTTTTTGACAAAAACGTATAAAGGAAGTTACAACAACTGTAAACTGTGTGACCATGATGTGTGTGTGTTTTTGGCAGAAAGGTATAAAGGAACTCATGGCTATGTATATAGTTGAATATCTCTGTACTGCAGTACTCCCTACCATGATGCTGCTTTAATAATGTGTTTGCATTCAGAAACTTTTACAGTTTTATACTGAATTTTATAGCTACATGAATTAGAAAATAACCAATTTCCTTTTCAGAGCCTAAGCTAAACAGTCCACTCCTTACAAGCACTGCTTCCCCTGGAAAACTTCTATATATGCATCACAGAGACCTAGTTCAAGACCGATGACAGCACTCCTTTAATGCAGGATTTCAATACCTGCCACAAGTTCAGGCCTATCACCTGAGATGAAAAGGTGATGGTGTCTACATATTCTTAAACATTTCATCATCTCCAGACTTGCTAGGTGAGATAATGACGTGGAATTCCTCTGCATCCAACTTAGCATTAACAAAACTCCTTACTGTGTCATAACTAACTATAGGTCCCCTCTTTGTACCCCATCAGTCCATATCTCCTACCTAATATGGTGTCCCTATGCATTAAACCAACACCATTATTCTAGGAGACTTCAATCACGTTTTCTTCCAAAATTGCCATTTTGAGGAATGATTATTAGGGGAGAGCAACACTGAGCCAAAATTGGGGACAATGGAGAGGTTTGGATATTCCTAATTCTACAAAGCGATTTGCACATACCTCTCAACCTCTTAATGCAGGAAATCACAAGGCCAAATATATTGGGGGAAACATACAAACGCTACTAAAATTGCTCTTGTATAAACTTAAGACAGTTGATAGAACGGGTCTTGCATTAGCATGCATTCTTCTGAAGGCTATGACATCAGAAACTCAATGTCTGTCATTTAGTGACTTCATTGTATGAGGAACAAACCAAAAATAAGAAGTAAATATCTATTCATTCTGCAAAATATGGATAACTGAGAGGTATAGTTCAACCTGGGCTGTCTGAGTTTGCTACCCCCCCCCCCACAAAATCATGGTCGAATGGAGCCTCCCCCCTGCAGCCATTCCAATGTCCCATTCCTTGGTTATTTTGCCCCATTTACCATAAACACTGTAATGTGCATACTGCTTTACTTCTGCGATGATTTAGATTTCATTTGAAAGTTTTATTTTGCATTTTACAGCACAAACCCTAATAGATATCTGTTAAACAAAGCAATGCAGTCTCACAATGAAAATAGACTTAACATTAAAACGTCTCTGCCCTTGAAACTCACATGCATTAAAACAGCATTGAAACCCACATTCAAAGAAAATACATTTTGCCAGTGGCAGATAAATATTAACTCTGGGCTGTCTTCAAAATTGTAGGCCCCTTGAACATGAAACATACACATGCTCTTTGATACACCTTCCTGACTGTATTACATTATATTCCTTGTACAATATAGTATAGTATAGTAGTTAGAGGGCATTTTAAGTGCATTGTTTTGAACATTTTTCTAGTAAACAATGAAACAAAATGCATACACCAATGACAAAACTGCCCAATTCAGAACATTTCCATCATAAAAAGTCTACTCAACCTTCTATAGTCCACCAGTATCAGTAAATATGCACAATCTCTGAAGTAGTAAAATCCACATTAAAGAAATCTGTAACTAATAAAGAGGTTGCTGCTAGCAAACAACTTTATATGTCATTGTTTCATCTACAAATAAAGTGCCTGTTGCCCTTGAAGAATAAATTGCCTTTGTTGCATGCATTAAAAACACGATAAGCTAGTAATACCGCAATAGGGAATGGATAGCAAACTGATAACAGGTTCATAGTTACTAGGTATCTTTGCCAAAAAGGACTGCAGCATCCACCCCTTTACAACACAGTACAGTATCAGCAATGCATCTACCTACTGTGGGAGTAGAACCCACAGCCTTCAGCATCAAAAGCAAGTACACTACCTGTTGTGTTATTAACGATACAAGCAGACTAAGCATAAGCAGCACTAAACTTTTGCTCCCCTGCAGCTGTCAGCTCCTTGTAAAATCTACTCGACACTCAGCTGTATCTCTGAACTTTGCAGCACAAGAAATCTGGAAAAAGACAAAATTTATTTGGGGGGGCCAAAGGCCAAAACCCAGGGACACATTTTAAACATTGCTTGTATAATGTTGGAAAGTTGCTAGAATAAAATGCTGCATTACCACCATACATTTCACTGCCACGTCTTGAACCCAGGGGACCCTGTGCAAAACAGTCAGAGCAACATACCACTATGCCAAATCAGCTGTTTTGTGAAAGAGGAAGACTGAAACTTAAATGGCTACCATTTAGTGAATTCAGTTCTCACCATAGCACAGCTGTCAACCTCTTAGCACAAAAGACCTGAACAAAGCCAATAATGGGCACAAAACACCTGAACAAAACCAATAATGGGTGAATACAGCCCCCAAACATTCAGTGAATTCAGTTCTCACCACAGCTCTCAATCTCTTAGCAAAAAACACCCGGACAAAGCCAGTAATGGGGGAATATAGCCCCCAACCTTATTCAGCAAATTCAGTTCTTACCATAGCTCTCAACCTTAGCACAAAACCTGGATGAAGCCAATAATGGGGGGAATACAGTCCCAAAGATAGGGATAAATTTCAAATATCCATCTTATACACTTAGAAAATTGCTAGAATAAAAAGCTTGTGTTACCATGCACTTTTTGAAGAATATGAAGTCTGATATTCAAATGAGTGTCATTTTTTTAACATTTGTTAACCAGAAAAGTCTGACTTGGAACAAAAGCTAATATTTAGCAGAGGCCCAGGGAGAAACTCCAAACAGACATGTTTTTGTAAGATGGGAGGAAACAAAAACAGGGAGGCCATACAGATTCCACACAGAAGGTAAGGCACCCCAGCAAAGAATCAAACCAGAGAACATGTAGCTGTCAGGCAACAATGCTACCACTGGCTTTGCAAGTACACAAATACAGAAACTACAGATTTTATGAGGAACAGAACAAGTATGAGGGAAAAACCTGCAACATTACGCATGCACACCTCTCACTCTGAAATCACACACACACACACACACACACACACACACACACACACACACACACACACACACACACACACACACACACACAGACACACACCTCTCACTCTGAAATCCCACACACCTCTCACTCTGAAATCCCACACACCTCTCACTCTGAAATCCCACACACCTCTCACTCTGAAATCCCACACACCTCTCACTCTGAAATCCCACACACCTCTCACTCTGAAATCCCACACACCTCTCACTCTGAATCCCACACACCTCTCACTCTGAAATCCCACACACCTCTCACTCTGAAATCCCACACACCTCTCACTCTGAAATCCCACACACCTCTCACTCTGAAA
Organism: Protopterus annectens; assembly: GCF_019279795.1. Lineage (NCBI taxonomy): Eukaryota > Metazoa > Chordata > Ceratodontiformes > Protopteridae > Protopterus > Protopterus annectens. Next base: position 499,640,752 of record NC_056749.1, read on the forward strand.
TCCCACACACCTCTCACTCTGAAATCCCACACACCTCTCACTCTGAAATCCCACACACCTCTCACTCTGAAATCCCACCCCACACACACACACCTCTCACTCTGAACCCCCCCCCCCCACACACACACACAGAAAGGGTCTACTTCACATCACTGAAATCCTATTTCACTAACTTTCAATTCACTGAGACCAAATCACCTAATTTTCAAAATACTGAAATTTTATTTCACTGAATCTCATTTCACTGAATTGTAAGCCATATACTTGATGTGGGTTTCCATTCACCTTTGACTTGTTTGTGATAAAAAGAATTTCTGTAACTTACAGTGCTGACTGTCAGAATACCAACAGTCCTGTAGAAAGTGGTGTTGTACTGTTTTTAAATGTCGGTATGTCTCTTTGCATTTGTATGGGACGTATCTAAAGTAATATGGTGAATGTTTTGTGTGTTCCCAGCAGTAGCGGCAGCGCGTAGAGTACTGTAAGGCAAATAAAAGGTATATGCCCTTTTTCCCCACTGTAGTGTGATCCTGGAGTTAGTATATATAGTTAGGGGTGTGGGGACAGAGGCCCCCACATTGGGGGTGGTGGGGGATGTAGCCCCCCACTTAGTTTGGTTTTATATTGTCTGGTTTCTGTTAAGAGGGTAAGTAGTTTTTAAGTTCTGGAAAGAGGTAGTCATTAGTGTTGTGTGTGTTTGTCTATGGTTTCCCATTTAGTGTGTTGAAATTTAGCATTGTAAGCTTTTGGTGAAATGAGATTCGGTGAAATGAGTTGTCAGTATTTTGAAATTTAGATGATTTGGTCTAGGTGAAATGAAAGTCGGTGAAATGGGATTTCAGTGATGTGACGTAGACCCAGAGAGAGAAAGAGAGAGAGAGAGGTCCGTGATTTTTTTGTTGGCTATGCTATTTATTGAATGGCACAGTTAATGATGCCCATTTTATCAGCTATAAATAGCAAAGAGTAAGCACCACACATTGCAGATTGTCCACATTGCAAAACTTGATGGACAGCAAGCTAGATGCAACCAGAAATGTAAGGGGTGTTTACCTCACAGAGAAGGAAGGAGGTACAGTTAGTTGAATGTCTATGTATATAATTCGGAGAAACTTTGCAAGATAAATAAATGCTGGGCATGTAAACATAAACTCTCAGACAAATGTAAAGGATGAACAGTTAAGATAACAACACCAGCAGGTGAGCAATTGAGTAAGTCAGTGTTATATCAGCATGGGTATTAGCTCCACTGAATAAAAATACATTGCCTGTGCTAATTTGCACTTCAGATGCATAGTTTCTTGGGGAAACCATGTCTCGTGGTGGATGATATGATAGCTTCCTCATCCCTGGAAAGCATGATTGCACTGCCATCTTAAAAGGCTATGCTCCAGAGAGTTAATCGGTTAAGGAAACATATAATAACTAATGTGGTAAATGATATAAGTCTAACAAATTTAAATATTGAGGACTATCCATCTAAGTGTAGGTTGTTTCAGATAAAAAGGTATACAGAGAATACCAGTGTTACAAGGGTGTTAGTATTTTCAACAAAACAAGGTCTCACTGATTTAAGTATTTCTACCATCTGGCTTAAGGTCAGTACATTTCTTATGAAAGGACACATTTGTAGACAGCTTTACAGTGTTCCTGGCTTTGTCACTTACTGCGGTAGTAGAAGGACAATCCCACTAATATACTGTTTAATGTCCATAAAATCCTTAAGAGCATATGACTAGTTGTGCAAAGGATATTCAATAAGCATTTTAAATGCATTCTGTATTATTTCAAAGTAGAGGCAATTACAAATATTAAATGTTACATTTTAATGGTGCCATTTCCAAAGCATTTATTTCATTTTACACAAAATGTGTGGGGAAAGTGCACTAATTAATGCTTTCCCGTCTGCATTGTAACTCAAACAAATTTCACCTTGAAGTAAAATAAATCAGTAACATTAGCATTTCTGATTTTTGTGATGTGATAGAAACTTTCTACAGTATTCAAGAAACATTCCCTACTGAGAGCCGAGACCTGATACAGTATTTCTAACACTGCTATGCCCTTGGGTAAACTGAGAAAAGTTATGTACAGAAGCATGACCACAGCAAGATTTCCACCACTATACCTGGTCACATTTTGGAATGTGTGCACACTAAACCATTGATTTTTACCAAAAACTCAGAAACTGGTAGAAGCTTGGCACAGCAGGCAATAGTATCTCCCTGGATGAAGAGTTTCTGATCTAAAGTCCATTATATCTGTTACAATAAGGGAAATAATAGTGTAATGGAGGTATGATTGTACATTCCTACAAACTGTCCATCTCCTGAAAAAGAAGAAACTGCGGAACCATACCAAGCAATGTCAGCATATATTTGGCAATAAGGGCACCATTTAAAGCAAGGTGTATGAATTCATAGCCTTAGATCAATTTTTAAAATTCTGACCAAAACAGATTTTTCCCAGCCCAGAATGCTGTTATCAAAAGAGTAGATGAAAACACTAATCTTTCAGCCATAGAAACTATGCCACACACTACAACACTTTACCACCTGTTTAATCTAAGTTTGAAAATAAGGAAAACTACTGAATTCTAAAATAGTTTTAGTAAAAAAACTTTGCATCTCAACCTAATAAAATGAGAGAAAACAGAGCACAACACTCTCAGTAATTAACTGAAAATGAACTACAGGTACATCACAATGCACCACTTTCTCATTTTTTAAATAGATATATTTTTTGGCTGGAAGTATATTATAAAGCTAGATAACTACTGTTGCTTCTTAACCCATCTTAATGTTGGAAGCAGCAGTCTGTAAATGCAGGCAGCTGTGAGAACATAACTTGGTCATGCAGACAGTCTATATAACACAGTTGAATCACTTTACACAACACACTTGTCAAACCAAGAAAAACGCAGGCCTTTCCCATATCACTACTCATACTAGGGAAAGCATAGTTTGGAGTAAATGTTGCATACATTTATTTACCAACTGTCATTCTAGCTAAGAAAACAATTATTGTAAAGTGATCATCAGCTAACACTGACCACAATTAAATATGTACATCTGCTGTTTAGAAAACATTACACTTTACAGGTTTCTATAGCAAATGCCTCAGTCATAGAGTATCTAACATTCTTATTTACTTGCAGAGAATAATCGTTATTCAAGCAATTATAGCTGATTTCTAATTCGATTTATTAAGCAGCTATTGAAATTATTTTCAACAGTAACAGTTTAAAATCAATGGCAATAATTGTATCTATGAGGAAAAATAGAAAAAAATACATTGCTGTTTTGAATGTACAAGATTAATTAAAAGTGTTCTTATATTTTAAAGAGCTGCTAATGCAAGTTGTTTGAGACCCAAAAACAAAAGCCAGTTGTATTAGACAGTTTTACTTAATGGCTATATTTAGGATTTGGAGTTAGTTCCCATTACCTTTACCTACCGATTTCATTCTTACATACACGCATACACACTTCTATCTACTTCTTACATCCACAGACTCCGAGTCCTACCTACCTAGTTCTTACACACACACACACATATCACCTAAACTCACACACCTACCTTTCACTTCTACATTTATCTGCACGAACGTCCTCTCTTGAATTAAAATGTCCAGTAGGCGCGATAGAAAAGGACATAAACCATCAGCCACGCACAGACACAGATGACGAAAACAGGTCGCAAACACCTGTTGCGTCTGTGCGACTGGACAGGATGCAAAGGGCGTTCTTAAAGAGGAACGCCCTTTAAAAAAAAAACTTTTTTTATTTAAATTAATTTCCCGGCCAGCCGGTTCCAGGGGGGTGCAAGTGCACCCCCTTGCACCTGCCTGCGGGCGCCCTTGCCCACCCAGCAAATCAGTAGTACTCGTGAATAAACTTTACTACAAATTGTCTCCTGCTCACTTTCTTGGAACTCAGCAAAGGACGAATCCATGGCCTGCATTTCAGAAGTGTTTTAGTTGTATCCAGTGCCATCCATGGAAAGTTAAGTACATTGGATTGCTAAATCACATTTGCTTAAGTTATTTTGAGTGATTACTACTGTTTCTGCTTTTGTGTGTGCATTTCACTGAATTTTTTGTAAACAAATATCTCTTCCTCTCATTGTTGCTGCTATTAGACTCTTTTGAAATTGCCTTCAGCAAGGGATTTGCAGCTAGCTGCTTAACTGGTTTGAGGTAGCATTGCACTTCTGGGCCTCTTCTACTTTATTTCTTTAGGAGGACCAGGTTTATTCATCTTATACAGGAGGTGTTTCCATTATATATTTGAGTTGGGAAATACACAAAAGGACTCTTAGTGTAGTGTAGTCATTTTATTTGCTGGGGGACTTATTAGTTCGTTTTCTATTCTGCTATAAATTTTGCATGTTTGTGAGGGGTCTATATTATGTGATCGAAGAGTATACTCTTTGAACACATAATCATCAACAAATACACAGCGAACGCTGTAAACCACGAATGGCCACGCCCACAAATTTTTTCCTCGGGAGAAAAAATTCAGTTGGTGTTTTTGGGAATTGCCCTTTTCTTCAATGTAGAGTGACCTCAGAGTTGGTATATTTAGTTGGGGGGGCAAGCCCTCCACATGATTAGTGTTTTAAAATTTTTTTTTTCAACCACGTGAATTTTTCCCCAAGGAAGAAATTCGCAGATGTGGCCATTCGCGGTTTATAGTGTGCACTGTGTATTTGTTGATTATGTCGAAGAGTAGACTCTTCAATCACATAATACAGATCTGTTTGTGAGTTATAAGTGCCTGTACAGTAGAAACACCTAGACAGCAAATGTTTCTTTTAGAATGGTCCATAAAACTGTACCCAGAAAAGCAGCAATATAGAGCAAATTCTTTGTACTCTGACAAGCTTAGAGCAGCTAGTTGGACGTTGAGTATCAATACCTACAGATTTAGTAGACTTCAGTATTGTGTAATCATTAAAGTTAGTAGAATTTATTACTGTTCAGCATAATTTGCACCAACAAAGCATGCTTAATAGCCTACTAACCTTAATATAACTCCTCATCATAGCTCACCATTCAAAAGACTGTTTAGTAATAGATATGCAATTTCCTAACTTCTCTTTTGCCAGCTTGGTGAATATGGGCATCTTGAGACAATGTATCAATTGTCTCGTATTTACTGACAAACACTTAATCCTTGAAGAAGACGCAGTATTCAAGAGGTGTACTTACACACACAGACTGTAGGCAAAACTGGCACATACAAGTGCACATCAGGTTTTCAAACCCACACACACACACACACACACACACATACACACACACACACACACCAGCTATGCTGAGGCACTTAAAAGCAATTTTCCTAAATAACAAGTTCTCCTAGACCACCCATTGTCAAAGCCATGCCTGAGCAAGCCCAAGGGCACTCAGAAAAAACACCACTTAACAGCACACATACCGCCACTGTCAGTGGAGCCCCAAACACTAAGCCCCTAAGGCAAACAAACACACTTCCCAGAAATCTCATCATAGGGCACTCTATTGTAAGATATACTGATGCCTCTCAATCCAGACTGAGCAAGCAGAAGATTGTTGCTTATCTGGAACCAGGATCCACCATATTAAGAACACACTCAAGTCATTATGCCACAGGTACCAGTATGGCCTTTACCAGAAAGGCTCATCCAGACTCTGCTACACTTTGCTGTGAAGGAAAGGTTAGTTTGCTGTTATTTTTTTGTATTTCTGTATTGCCTTTCTATATTTTGAATACTGTAGTTTGTTTTCTTTACCTTGTGTTTTGCTTGCATTCTGTTTTAACAGCATATTAAAACTTCAAAAGAGACCACAGCTCTCTCTGTTCTGAGTCAGGCAGAATTTTTTCCCTCCCTCCCATTTAAGTTGTCTTGTTAAATACCACTGTCTTTCTAGTTGCCCGCCTCTTATGTTAATCTGACCATATATCTCATTTCTCTCTACTTTCACTGGCTTATGTGAGTAATCACAAAACTATCACTTTTGAAATCCCACCCCTTCAATTATTTAAATTTATTGGCCATCCTACAGTATTTCATAGTACCAAAATACAAAAGTAACCACCCCTTGCAGTCCATCTTGCTGTTTTAAAAATAGTAACTCTCCACTAAACCTTAACTTTTTAAACAGGTAAAACTGAAGTTACCTACTTTCATATCTAACTTCTCTAGTGCACACTGCAGAGTGCATTCTTTTCAATCTTACCTTTAAGCATCCCTGTTACTAGCACTTTCTCTAATACCTAAAAAGATCATCTCTACTTGACTCCAAGTAGACTTTTCTCTATCTGTTAAACCTAGCACTTGCTCCTACAGTACTTATTACCTTGATACGGCACTCTTATAGATAGCACCCCAAAAGGCAAACCCCCATTTCTCGGTCACCCACGTCCCCGGAATCTCTTTTAAAGTTTTTTGTCTAGTCCTTCTAGCATGTCGAGGATCAGTTGCTAGTGTCCTCTCCTGCTCAGCTGGTGAACCTGGGAATATTGAGGCAATGTTACAATTGCCTCATGTACACAGACAACCCTCTCCTCCTCCCACAAAACACAAATACATGCGAGAGATGCAACTATACGGCCAAACTGGAGGCTGAGCTCTCTCAACATAGGACTGGCAAGACCAGTCAGGAGGAGAAGGTTACCACACACACTATAGACCCAGTCTCACATAGTACCATCACAACCTCAAATCATACACATAAACACACAAAGACATACTCGCGGCTCTGATCAAAATCTACCAAAACAGCAGAGGCCACCAAAGCAGACACCCAAACAACCACCACCTCAGAACACAACACCTGCAACACATAGACCTCACAGTCAGAGTGTCAAACAGTCACAGCCCTTAAGGCCAAACACAATGCCAGACACACTAGTCATTGGTGACTCCATAGTCAGACACACTGGCGTCCGCTCACCAGACTGAGTAAGGAGAAGGTCACAGTAAGCTGCCTGTCGGGCGCTAGAATCCGCCACATAACGCAAGCACTCAGGTCTCTCAACAGCAGGTACAAATACGACTCAGTCATTGTCCACGCTGGTGTAAACGACCTGAGACGTACCTCCTTGGACTACATGAAAAGAGACATTGAGGAGCTCTCTGATTATGTAGCTCAGGCAGGTATGACCCTGACCTTGAGCAGTATCCTACCTTCACCAAGAATGATGCCACAATACAGAGATAAGATGATCAGCTTTAACAATTGGCTTAAACTCTGGTGTCATTCAAAGGGGATCCAATGTCTGTCTGCCTGGGATGACATGCTGGACAAGCCACGCTGCTTCGCAAGGGACGGCTTGCACCTGTCACCCTGGGATTCGGATATTGGCAAAGGCTCTTGCCACCCCATAGTGCCTTTTTAGGCAAGGCTCAAATTCTAAACCTACCACCCTAGAACACAAAATGGAAAAAACTAAGGGTAATGCTGCTCAATGCCAGAAGTCTCAATCTCAAAATGCACGCACTCGAGGCCCTTCTCAGTATGGAGAACATCGATGTCTGTGCTGTGACAGAAACCTGGTTCAAGGCTCCTGAGAGCACCCCAGCACTATCAGGTTTTACCTCATATCATGCGTTCGCCCCAAAATCCGGACAATACCAAGAAAGGAGGGGTATCCATATTCATCAAGGACACCCACACCTCAAGATTGGTGGCAACGCACGATGCATCGGAGACCATCCAGGTGCAATTAACCATAGGCAAGACTGCTCTGCAAATTGTAGCATGTTACAGGCCACCCTCACAAACTCAGGAACCTCACATGGCTTTCCTGAAAACACTGGAGGGATAAATGTATCTCCAAACACCATCATACTAGGTGACTTCAATTACCCTAATATAGACTGGGAACACTACTCAAGCCCAAACACCCTAGCCCAAAAGTTCCTGGAATTCATAAACTCAAATGCCATGGAACAACTAGTCACCATCCCCACAAGAGGAGAAAACATACTTGATCTCATCATCACGAACATGGGAGCACAATGTTCAACACCGGAAGTATACCCCTCACTGGTGAGATCAGATCACAAACTAATCTCACTGGAGGTCCTCATCCCACCCCCACCTGAAATAAAAAAGACCACAGTAAAGAACTTCTCGAAAGCCGACTTCACACTTCTAAAGACTAGTGTGGTCTCCTTTAAGCCCCCCGAGCCGGCAGAAAACAGTAGCCAAGCCGCTGAATCACTTACAAATGCCTTCTACCAGCACCTACAGGACTGCATGGATAAGGCAATCCCAAGCAAAACAAAGACTCTTTGTACCAAAGGCAAGCGTCCAGTCTGGTGGACCCCAGCCATAAACAAACTCTACAACAAAAGGAGGAAGCTACTACAAGATAGAGCAAAATCCTTAAAAGGTAAGACACCTTTGATCACTACAAGTAAAAAACTAAGAGCTCTCATAAAATCATCCAAAGCAAACTTTGAGAGAAAAATAGCTAAAGACTCAAAAGACAATCATAAGGCCTTCTTTAGCTATGTTAGAAACCTGGGAGGAAACTCCCAGATATGCTCAGAACTAGTTCAAAATGATGTGAAGATTACTGATCCTACAGACATTGCCAACATACTGGCTGACAGGTTCAGTGCAAACTTCTCCCCGCCAAAAGGAGAGATATCTATACCAAACGATTGCAGCCCCCCAAACATCTCTAACGCCCAAGTGAGAACTGCTCTCTCCAAAGCAAAAAACACAGCATCCATGGGACCTGATGGTGTCCCGGCTGTGCTCCATGAACTCAACGAGGAATTAAACCCACAGCTAGGACAGCTGTTTAATCATAGTCTCACCTCTGGATACGTACCCAGGGAGTGGCGCACCGCGACAGTAGTCCCACTTCATAAAGGTGGTGCCTCCACCGACCCTGGAAATTACCGGCCCATTAGCTTGACAAGCCTTATCTGCAAAGCCATGGAGAGGATCATAATGGATCTCATAAATAAAGACATAGGGAATTTGCAGACTTTGGATCCAACCCAGTTTGGCTTTGTCAAAGGCAGATCATGCCTTTTAAACTTGGTTGACTTTTTCGAAACAGTCACCAAAGCCATTGATGAGGGAAAGGCAGTCCATACAGCCTACCTTGATCTGGCGAAAGCCTTCGATACAATACCCCACTCGGGTATCATTGAAAAACTCATCAGCTTAAATGTTAACCCATACATCACAAGATGGGTTGCAAACTGGCTGAGTGACAGAACCCACAGGGTCAGAGTTGCTGGCGCCATGTCAGACTCAAAGCCTGTCACAAGTGGTGTCCCACAGGGCTCAGTCCTGGGCCCACTCTTGTTTGGCATCTACTTTTCCGAAGTACAAGCAAACACAGGAGGGTTATGGCTGACAAAGTTTGCAGATGACTGCAAACTGGGCGCCGTAGTCGAAAACACATCTGACACAGATATCCTTCAGAAGGGTCTCACAGAAACGGATAACTGGTGCCAGAGCCATGGCCTAAAGTTAAATGCCAAAAAATGCATAGTCATACCCTTCGGGAAAAATAAGGTTACCCCTAGCTACCATATAGGTGGCAATCCACTGAGCACAGAAGAAGTTATTAGGGACCTGGGGACCCATGTTGACAGTAGCCTGTCATTCGACACCCATGTAGCTAAAGTAGTTAGGAAAACCTTCTACATTGCCCACCTTATTATGAAGGGATTCACATCTAGATCAAGGGAGGTCATAGATTCCCTATACTCATCACTCATCAGACCAATGATTGAGTACAATGCCCCATTCGGAATGTATCTGACCCGACATTTGCAGCAGCTGGAGAGGCCACAAAAGTTCCTCACCAAAAGGATAAAGGGTCTCAAAAATCTGTCCTATGCTGCCCGACTGAAAGAACTTCAGCTCTATTCAGTCGCTTACCGCTTGCTCAGAGGTGACCTGTGCCTGACATACAAGGCCATGTCAAACCCAGATTTGATGAATATGCTTCACCTCAAAAAATCTAGATCCGTCAGAGCCACAAGGGCGGGAGACTTAAACCTCGACACTGCTATTAATAGGACGTGCTGGAGGGATAGATTCATCACCCAAAGACTCCCTATGCTGTGGAACAAAATCCCGGTATATGTGAGGCAGAGCTCCTCGCTGGCCTTGTTCAAGAGAAATCTTGACCAATGGATGGGAGATCACAGATATACCCCAGGGATTACCTCAGTGTCACTGCTCGACAGAGGCACAGCAAAATAATGGGTATAGTTCCCCATACTAAAGGGGTGGCGTAAGCCACAAAACTATGGGCTAGGCTTGTAAATGCCCTCGGGCAGATAGCCTAGTATAAACCTATGAACCTAACCTATGATTCCATTGCCATCCATGTAGTTGTAAATGACCTGAGATGCGCCTCACTGGACTATATGAAGAAAGATAGTGTGCAGCTTTCAGACTACATTTCTCAGGCTAGTATGAGCCTAGCATTGAGAAGGATGATTCCACAGTATGAGAAAAATGATTTCAACAACTGGCTGTCTTTCTGATATCATTCCAAGGAGATCCAATATTTGTCAGCTTGGAATTACATGATTAACATACTGTATTGCTTTGCCAAAGATGGTCTGCATCCTTCCCCTCTAGGCTTTTGAATACTAGCTAAAACTTTATCCACCCCATAGTGCCTTTTTTAGGCAATACTACATTGACAAACCTACCAAAATAACAAAATCAACTCACCTGAACATCATGGTGTTACTGCTCAATGACAGCAGCCTAAAAAAACCCAAAAACCTACACTCCCTTCAAGCCCTCCCCAGACTCAAGAATATAGATATCTGTTCAGTGACTGAGATGTGGTTAAAAGTGACAGAGTACCCTTTGTCAGTGCAAGATTTCAGTGCTTTCCCCACTAAAGGTGGAGGTGTCATAGTATTCATCAGCAATAAGCATACCTCTAGCATGGTCATACAGGATGATGTGCTGGATTTCCTCCATGTACAGATCACCAGAAACAATGGGAGACATGAATCACCCCTCTGTAGGGTGGGAATCCTACATGGCCTCAATTTACAGGCTATAAGATTCCTGGACTTCCTAAATACAAAAACCCTTGACCAAATAGTGAATACCCCCACTAGAGGCTCCAAGACATTGGACCTCGTCCTCACAAATATGGGACAATGCTGCACCCCCCCAATGTTTCGTCTTCCCAAGGCAAATTACCTTTTATTAAGTGATGGTTTGTCAAAATTCAGTGTCCCTTCAAACCCCAACAGCACAGCAGACTATGGTGAATTGCTTCCAAAACTCTGTACAACCATGCAGTGGCAGATGTACCTACCAGAAGTAAGACTATAACTAGTCCCAGAAACAAACCATCCTGGTAGTGTCCCAAATTAAGCAGGTATACAACAAAAGGAAAAAAAAATATGGCAAAAATCAGGAAGGATAATTTCCATAAAGAAAAGAACTCACTCTCATCAAGCTAATCAGGCAAAGCCAACTTTGAGATTAAGATAGCCTACCAGGTGAAAGATAACCATAAGGCTTTCAACAGCCATGTCAGGAATCTTAAGAGTAGCACAAAGCAATGTGCCGAGCTGGTGGTTAATGGTGCCACATTCACTGAGCCTGGTTAACTTGTGAATCTGTTAGTGGACAAATTCAGTTACAGCTTTATCTTTCTCTCACCTCAACCATCCCCCCAAAAATACCCTCAACCATAACCCCTCTGACTATAACTATGGAGCATGTACTGGCTGCACTCAAAGCCAAGAACATGGCCTCACTGGCCCCGAATAATATCCCAGATGCCTCCTGAACAGTCTAAAGTATGACTTATTTGGAGCCCTGGAGTCATTATTTAACTATGTTCTTAAAAATAGCTTAGTACCATGTAAATGTAGAACTGTGACGGTCATTCCCCTTTACAAGGGAAGGGCATTCAACAGATCCTGGAAAATGCAGATCTATTAGTCTGACAAGTTTTATTTGCAAAACCATGAAAAGAATTATCATAGAAATTATCAACAAAGACATAGGAGACCTCCAGACACTGGATCCACCCAAGTTTGGCTTTGTCAAAGGAAGGTTGTGCTTATTGAATCTGGTAGGCTTCCTTGAAAAGGTCACTAAGGCAATGGATGTGGGTAAAAATGGTGCATAGTGCCTACCTAGATCTAGCTAAAGCATTTGATAAAATACTGCACTCGGGCATTGTCAAAAAATGTATGGAACTAGGTATAAACTCCTTTATAACATGCTGGATAGCTAGCTGCCTCACTGATAGGACCCTAGAGATTAGAATAGGTAAGGCCACTTCCACAAAGAGGCCGATCACCAGTGGAGTTGCCTAGGTCTCTGTGCTAGGCCCACTCCTCTTTGGTATCTCCTTATTGGATGTCAAAGACAATGTCAAAGGCTTTTGGCTAACCAAGTTCACAGATGATTGCAAACTGGGAGCAGTCATTGAATCCCCCCAAGATCTGAACACTCAGACAAATGCTTGGTGCCACAACCATGGCTTAAAACTCTGTAATAAGAAATTAATTATAGTACCCTTTAAGAAGTCTGCCACCTCTAGTAACTACGCCACCAATAACATGGCCTTGCTGCACCACCAGAGTTTGTGCGCATCTAGGAAACTGAAAGCTATGCCGTCAGCAGTTTTACTGCCAATAGCGTCTCCCAAGGTGGACAGTGGAGATGCCAGACTAACAATGTACTGCCCATCTGGGCAACAGCAGATGGACAGTATTGTAGGTGGAAGATTGCATTTGACATGACAGTAGTGACTACATCGAATTTAAGCTATGCAGAAGAATGACCCAGCAATCTACTTCTGTATTCTCCTAAGAACACTTGATGATGCTGGGACAACAAAAAGAAGTGACGTACAGTGCTGGATGATGGTCCCCTAGGTCAGAAGGTACTCACCATGCCACTAGGGTAGATCTGATTGTCTCTCAGAGTAAGCCCAGTTTTTGTGAAGCTGACTGATCAAAGCCATCAGGTCATCTTGATGCTGATGTTGCTGGACAGAAAAGGGAGATCAGAAGTTGCAAGGATGTTCTTAACATAGGAACATGGAATGTACAAAGTACGAAACAAGGAAAATTGTAAATTATTAAAGGTCAGATGGAACCAAAATCAATTTGTTAGGGTTTAGTGAACTCAAATGGACAGGATAGGGCCACTTTCAGTCAAATGAGCATTGGATCTGCTACTGTGGTCATAAAACATACAGGAAAATAGGTGTGGCATTCATTCTCCACAATAAACTTTCAAAGACGGTACTAAAGTATAATATTATCAGTGATAGGGTCACGTCAATCCATCTACAAGGAAAGCTGATCAGTTTCACCTTGATCCAAGTATATACTCCAATGACAGACATGGACGGTGAGGGTGTAGAATTGTTCTATGAATAACTTCAAAATGAAATAGATCAAATGCCGAAACAAGATCTACTGATCATTATGGGGGACTTCTATGCAAAAGTAGGAAGCACACCTGAAGATGCATGGTGGAAAGCACGTCATAGGAGATAGAAATGAAGACGGTGATAATTTAGTATAGTTTTGCAAAACCAACCAACTTTCAGTCGTGAATAGACATTTTCAACACCACAAATGTTGCCAGTACACATGGACTTCTCCAAATGGCATGCATTGAAATCAAATTGACTACATCTTCATAGGATAGAAATGGAATTCTGCAGTGTTGATGGCAAGGACTAAACCAGGAGTTGATTATGGAAGTGGCCACAAGCTTCACCTCAAAGCTTCACAAGAAGATCATTAGAGACCTTCCAAAATATGACTGAAAATATTCCACAAGACTGCTGGAAAAAAATAAATAACAGATTTGCTGTTCTTGATACAGGAGATAGAAAACCTGAAGAGTTATGGAATGACATTAAAACCGTAATTAGTGATAAAGCTGAAAAAAGACTCCAGAAGAGAAGGAAAGCCAAAAAATAACCTTGGATCTTGGAAGAAACTAGAAAAGTAGCAGAATAAAGAAGACAAGCAAAATTTTCCACTGATAGATGTTGCTCGCTCATCTCTATTACAAATAAGAAGGCTTGAGGTTTCGTTCAGAAGCTTTAATATATACAAACACATCAGGATGGATCAGGGGCGGACCGTGCTTTTGGACTGCCAGACTGCAGCCCCCTCAACTTTAAAATAAAAAAGAAATAAATAGAAAAAACAAATGTTTAAATTTGTGGACTTCGTGCATGCGCACTAGTCTGGACTGCTGCTGAGACAGTCTGGAGCATGCACAGATGTCTCAGCAGCTGTCCTGGGGAAACGCATTGGGGTCGGACTGCAGTGTCACCAGTCAGGAATGTAGGATCTCACAATGGGCAGGGTCTGGATTGGAGTTCGCTGCAGTCTCGTCGGGGGAAGATCTCGCGACAGGCAGGATCGGATTTGCATACGTTTTGGATAGGGATCGGATGTGCGTTGGTGGTTTACTTACTTTGGGTTTATGGACAGGATTTCGGATGGTGTACTTTGGAGTTATGGACTACAGGTGGGTGTGGACAGGATTTTGGATGGTGTACTTTGGAGTTATGGACTACAGGTGTGTGTTTGTGTGTGTGTGTGTGTGTGTGTGTGTGTGTGTGTGTGTGTGTGTGTGTGTGTGTGAATGCCCCAGGTGCAATATACTGGTGGTTAGACTCATGGTGGTGTGGTAGGGAATACCTCAGGCTTGAACCCTGTACCTTGTATGCAAGTGTTAATGACCTGAATTCCCTACTCACCATCATTTGTAAAAAAATTGCAGATTTTTGCATCATATTTGATCTGCTCTATTCCTCATAATATCTGTGGTTTGTAAATATTGCAATGCTTGATATTTGATGGTGCAGTGGTAGCATTGTTGCCTCACAGCTGCAGGTTTTTGGGTTTGATTCTTGGCTGGGGTGCCTTCTGTGTGGAGTCTGCATCTTATCCCTGTGTTTGTGTGGATTTGCTCTGGTGTTCTGCCATTTTACAAAGACATGTGTCTACAGTATTTCTCCCTGGGCCTCTGCTGAAAATTGTTTTTGTTCCGTCAGAAGTAAAATTGACAGGCATTTGAATTTCAGACTTCATATTCTTCTGAAAATACATAGTATAACAACATTTTATTCTAGCAATAAATATATAGTAACACAAGCTTTTATTATAGCAATTTTTTAAGTTTATAAGATGACTATTTGAAATTTGTCCTTATACCCCGTTATTGGCTTTGTCCAGTTTTTTTTTGTGCTAAGGTTGACAGCTATGGCAAGAACTGAATTCACTGAATATGTTTGAGGGCTGTATTCCCTCATTACTGGGTTTGTCCAGGTGTTTTATGCTAAGAGGTTGACAGCTATGGTGAGAACTGAATTCATTAAATGATAGCCATTTAAGTTTCAATCTTCCTCTCTTTCACAAAGCAGCTGATTTGGTGTAGTGGTATGTTGCTCTTGACTGTTTTGCACAGGGACCTTGGCAGTAAAATGTACGGTGGTAACACAGCATTTTTCTTTCACAAAGCAGGTGATTTGGCATAGTGGTATGTTGTTCTGACTCTTTTGCACAGGGACCTTGGCAGTAAAATGTATGGTGGTAACACAGCATTTTATTCTAACAGCTTTCCAAGATTATACAAGCAATGTTTAATGTGTCCCTGTTTTTTGCCCTTTTGACCCACCCCAATAAATTTGGCTTTTTCCAGACTTCTTGTGCTGCGAAGTTGAGATGCAGTTGAGTATTGAGTAGATTTTACAAGGAGCTGAGAGCTGCAGGGGAAGAGAAGTTTAGTGCTGATTATGCTAAGTCAGCTCACATTGCTAATAGCACAACAGGTTGTGTACTTGCTTTTGATGCAGAAGGTTGTTGGTTCTACTCCCATAAGGGGTGAATGCTGCCATACTGAAAGTTAAGATACTAACTATGAGCCTGTTATCAGTTTGCCATCCATTTCCTATTGCAATATTACTAGCTTATTTTTAATGTAATTTAGGCAATTTATTCCTCAGGGGTATCAGACACTTTATTTTTTAATGAAACCATGAAATATAAAGGTGATTGCTAGCAGCAACATGTTCATTACAGATTTATTTAACATGGAATTATTTAGATGACTTTTTTACTACTTCAGAGATTGTGCATATTTACTGATAATGGTGGACTGTAGAATTGTGCATATTTACTGATAATAGTGGACTGTAGAAGTTTGAGTAGACTTTTATGATGGAAATGTTCTGAATTGGGCAGTTTTGTTTCATTGTTTACTGGGAAAATGTTCAAAGCAATAGGAAGGTGTATCAAAGAGCACATGTATGTTTCATATGCAAGGGGCCTATGATTTGAATACAGCCCAGAATTAATTTTTATCTGCCACTGGTAAAATGTATTTTCTTTGAATGTGGGTTTTAATGTTGTTTCAATGAATGTGAGTTTCAAGGGCAGAGACGTTTTAATGCCAAGTTTGTTTAGCAGATGTCTTAGTGTTTGTGCTGTAAAATGCAAAATAAAACTTTCAAATGAAGTTCAAATCATCATAGAAGTAAATCAGTATGCACATTAGTGTTTATGGTAAATGGAGTGAAATAGCAAAGTAATGGAGCATTGGAATGGCTGCAGGGGGAGGCTCCATTCGACCATGGTTTTGTGAGGGGGAAGGGCGGCAAACTTAGGCAGCCCCAGCTGAACTATACCTCCCGACTGTCCAGATTTTCAAAGAATGAATAGATTTTTTGCTTCTTATTTTTGGTTTGTTCCTCATAAAATTTGTGGTTTTCTGGCAAATCATTTAGGAATTAAGTCACTAAATAATGACACACTAGTTTCAGACTTCATAACCTTCAGAAAAATGCATGCTAAAGTAAAACCTGTTCTATCAACTGTCCCAGTTTATACAAGAGCAATTTTTAGTACTGTTTATTTGTTCACCCAATATATTTGGCCTTGTCCAGATTTATTGCATTAACAGGTTGAGAGGTACATGCAAATAAATTGCTTTATAGAATTAGGCATAGCCAAACCTCTCAACTGTCCCTGATTTTGGCTCAAAATGTTGCTCTTCCCCTAATGATCCCTTCGCAAAATAGCAATTTTGGAAGAAAACATGGAGGGTTTATAATTAAGAAATAACTGTAATAATCAGATTACTTTTATTTCAGAAATGCATGTAGATTATTTTATTTTGTCAGCTGCTCAAGTTAGCAGTACTAATATTAAGGTGTCCCTTCTTTGACAGGTTCCCAGCTGTATTGTCTTGCTATTTTATATTTTTACATCACATTTTTTGGTCCATTTTTCATAAAATTGTGTTTTTTTGGCAAATTAGTGACAAATAAAGACTGAAGTTAGAAAATAATGACAGACATTTGAGTTTCAGATTTCATACCATTCAGAAAATTCATACTAACGCAAGACTTCTATTAGCTTTCTAAGTTTATAAGAGCAATATTTTAAAAATTGTCCTTATTTGTAGGCCTTTGTCCCATTTCTTTGTATGGCTTTTTCCACATTTTTTGCTCTGACGTTGAGAGGTATGACAAATGTGACAGGGCCATCACAAGTCAGCCAGAGACATTTCAAACTGCGACATACTTATTGCACCCCACTCCCCCATGTAGTGACTCTGGATGTGTCGAAGCAAGGCAAGGAGTAGTTATGCAGTGTAAATGTGCAGAGAATCCCACCCATCCAAGGTAGACACAAGTACTAGAGTGGCTTTTCATTTATCCTTGATTTTTACAGAATGGTCTGGTTTCTGTCATATTTTTTGTACTGTTGATTTATGCTTATTACTCAAAGTGCCTGTTGCTCTGTGTTTAAGTAGCAATACTTTAATGACCATCAGGTAAGCTTGGCTGAGATTGCAAGATGCAAGTAAGCTTTAATAAGCATACTGTTAAAGAATTGCCAACATTGAAAGCCTTTCTGTTGCCATGTAGAGAATACTTAACTAGATAATGTATAAGCCTTGGGTATTGAAATGCATATGTCAGTATTTGTAATAAAGGACAGAAGTACATTATTTTAAGAGTCTCATTACACTTGGAGACTTCCAGTCATCTCTGCAGGCTTTACCCGTAAACCGAATGCCAATCGCGTGGTCCATAACCTGTACAGTAATCCTTTTAAGCAATGTATCTTGAGCTTATTTCTTGTTTGCTTTTCATTTTTTACTTTGATCATGTTTTCCCCATGAAACAAGTAGATGTCAGGCAGCAGGTCTTTTTTTGGATAAGGAACATTTTTACAAGTGGGGGCATCAGAGATTTCTACTTTCAGCATGTTACTTGTTACTTTAATAAAGCTGAATATAAATTATAATTAGAACTGCAGTGCAAGAAGTGATTTGAGTTGAGTGCTGCTTGTTTTTCTTATACTTGATTTTGACTGGCATTCCATTAATGTATTTAAAAAAAAGTAAGTTATTTTTTCATGCCTCACAACCTTTTTTGTTTCCATCTAGATATTAAGCTGTCACACAGCCAGTGCATTGAAATATTTTTATTCTTCTACACTTCATTTTGTCTTGATTGGACTCTCATAATGACGGTTTGGCATCCAGGGCAGTATATTTAGTTTTTGTGGTTTGCTACTACAGGTGTGTGTGTGTGTGTGTGTGTGTGTGTGTGTGTGTGTGTGTGTGTGTGTGTGTGTGTGTGTGTGTGTGTGTGTGGTATGGAATACCTCAGGCTTGAACCCTGCACCTTGTATGCAGGTGTTAAAGACCTGAATTCCCTACTCACCACCATTTGTAAAAAAAATTGCAGATTTTTCCCTCATATTTGATCTGATCTGTTCCTCATAATATCTGTGGTTTGTAAATGTTGCAATGCTTGATATTTGATGGTGCAGTGGTAGCATTGTTGCCTCACAGCTGTAGGTCCTCAGGTTTGATTCTTGGCTGTGGTGCCTTCTTTGTGGGGTCTGTATCTTCTCCCTGTGTTTGTGTGGGTTTGCTTTTGTGTCCTCCCATGTTACAAAGACATGTCTGCATTATTTCTTCCTGGGCCTCTGCTGAAAATTTTTTTTTGTTCCAAGTCAGACGGTCCTGATTAACAAATGTTAAATAAAATTGACAGGCATTTGAATTTCAGACTTCAGGTTTCTGAATGTTGAATTCCTTGCATATTTGATGGTGCAGTGGTAGTATTGTTGCCTCACAGCTATAGGTTTTCTGGTTTGATTCTTGGCTGGGGTGCCTTCTGTGTGGAGTCTGCATCTCCTCCCTGTGTTTGTGTGGATTTGTTCTGGTGCCCTGTCATTTTACAAAGATGTGTCTGTAGTATTTCTCCCTGTGTCTCTGCTGAAAATTGTTTTTGTTCTGTCAGCAGTAAAATTGACAGGCATTTGAATTTCAGACTTCATGTTCTTCAGAAAATACATAGTAACACAACCGTAACACAACCTTTTATTCTAGTAATTTTCTAAGTTTATAAGATGAATATTTGGAATTTGTCCCTATTTTTGGGACTGTATTCCCCCATTATTGTCTTCGTCCAGGTTTTTTGTGCTAAAGTTGACAGCTATGCCAAGAACTGAATTCACTGAATATGTTTGAGGGCTGTATTCACTCATTACTGGGTTTGTCCAGGTGTTTTGTACTAAGAGGTTGACAGCTATGGTGAGAACTGAATTCACTAAATGATAACCATTTAAGTTTCAGTCTTCCTCTCTTTTACAAAGCAGCTGATTTGGCATAGTGATATGTTGCTCTGACTGTTCTGCACAGGGACCTTGGCAGTAAAATGTATGGTGGTAACGCAGCATTTCTCTTTCACAAAGCAGCTGATTTGGCATAGTGGTATGTTGCTCTGACTGTTTTGCACAGGGACCTTGGCAGTAGAATGTATGGTGGTAGCACAGCATTTTATTCTAGCAACTTTCCAAGATTATACAAGCAATGTTTAACGTGTCCCTGGTTTTTGGGCTTTTGACCCCTCCCCAATACATTTTGGCTTTTTCCAGTTTTCTTGTGCTGCGAAGTTGAGATGCAGTTGAGTATTGAGTAGATTTTACAAGGAGCTGAGAGCTGCAGGGGAACAGAAGTTTAGTGTTGCTTAAGTAAAGTTGGTTTGCCTTGTTAATAGCAGAACAGGTTGTGTACTTGCTTTTGATGCGGAAGGCTGTGGGTTCTACTTCCACAAGGGGTGGATGCTGCCGTACTGAGAATGTTCTCCTTGATGAAGATACTAACTATGAGTCTGTTATCAGTTTGCTATCCATTTCCTCTTGCAATATTACTAGCTTATCATTTTTTTAATGTAATATAGGCAATTTATTCCTGAGGGGCAACAGACACTTTATTTTTCGATGAAACCATGAAATATAAAGGTGATTGCTAGCAGCAACCTCTTGATTAGTTACAGATTTCTTTAATGTGGAATTATTTAGATGACTTTTACTTCTTCAGGGATTGTGCATATTTACTGATAATGGACTGTAGAATTGTGCATATTTACTGATAATGGACTGTAGAATTGTGCATATTTACTGATAATGGCGGACTGTAGAATTGTGCATATTTACTGATAATGGTGGACTGTGGAAGTCTGAGTTGATTTTTATGATAAATGTTCTGAACTGGGCAGTTTTGCCATTATGGATGCATGCTTTTTGTTTCATTGCTTACTGGAAAAATTTTCAAAACAAATTTAAAACGCCCTCTAACAACTGTACTGTATTGTACAAGGAATATAATTTAGTACAATGAGAAAGGTGTATCAAAGAGCACATGTATGTTTCATATACAAGGGGCCTATGATTTGAAAACAGCCCAAAATTAATCTTTATCTGCCACTGGCAAAATGTATTTTCTTTCAATGTGGATTTCAATGCTGTTTCAATGAATGTGAGTTTCAAGGGCAGAGAAGTTTTAATGGTACGTTTTCATTGTGAGACTGCATTGCTTTGTTTAGCAGATTACTTGGTATTTGTGCTGTAAAATACAAAATAAAACTTTCAAATGAAGTCCAACTCATCATAGAAGTAAAGCAGTATGCACATTAGTGTTTATGGTAAATGGAGTGAAATAGCCAAGTAATGGTTCATTGGAATGGCTGCAGAGGCTCCATTCAACCATGATTTTGTCAGGGGGGGGAAGGGCAGCAAACTCAGACAGGCCCTGCTGAACTATACCTCCCAAATGTCCAGATTTTCAAAGAATGAATAGATTTTTGCTTCTTTTTTTGGTTTGTTCTTCATAAAATTTGTAGTTTTCTGGCAAATCATTTAGGAATTAAGTCACTAAATAATGATGCACTGAGTTTCAGACTTCATAACCTTCAGAAAAATGCAAGCTAAAGCAAGAACTGTTATTCTATCAACTGTCTCAGTTTATACAAGATAATTTTTAGTACTGTTTATATGTTCCCCCAATATATTTGGCCTTGTTCAGATTTACTGCATTAACAGGTTGAGAGGTACATGCGAATAAATTGCTTTATAGAATTAGGCATAGCCAACCTCTCAACTGTCCCCGATTCTGGCTCAAAATGTTGCTCTTCCTCCTAATAATCCCTCCGTAAAATAGCAATTTTGGAAGAAAACATGGAGGGTTTACAATTAAGAAATAACTGTAATAATCAAAGTTATAGATTACTTGAAATGCATGTAGATTCTTTTATTTTGTCAGCTGCTCAAGTTAGCAGTACTATTATTAAAGTGTCTCTTCTTTGACAGGTTCCCAGCTTTATCGTGTGGCTATTTTATATTTTTGCATCACATTTTTGGTCCATTTTTCATAAAATTGTGTTTCTTGGCAAATTAGTGACAAATCACTAAAGACTGAAGTTAAAAAATAATGACAGACATTTGAGTTTCAGATTTTATACCCTTCAGAAAATTCATACTAATGCATGACCTATTCTATTATCTTTCTAAGTTTATTAGAGCAATATTTAAAAATTGTCCTTATTTTTGGGCCTTTGTCCCACTTCTGTATATGGCTTTGTCCAGATTTCTTGCTCTGAGGTTGAGAGGTATGACAAATGTGTCAGGGCCATCACAGTCAGCCAGAGACATTTCAAATTGTGACATACTTGTTGAACCCCGCTCCCCCATGTAGTGACTCTGGATGTATCCAAGCAAGGCAATGAGTAGTTATGCAGTGTAAATGTGCAGTGTGTCCCCCCATCCAAGGTAGACACAAGTACTACAGTGGCTTTTCATCTGTCCTTGATTTTGCAGAACGGTCTGGTTTCTGTCATATTTTTGTACTGTTGATTTATGTTTATTATTCAGATTTATGCTTATTACTCAGAAAGTGCCTGTTGCTCTGTGTTTAAGTAGCAATGCTTTAATGACCATAAGGTAAGCTTGTCTGAGATTGTAAGATGCAAGTAAGCTTTAATAAGCATACTGTTAAAGAATTGCCAACATTGGAAGCCTTTCTGTTGTTGCCATGCAGAAAATACTTGACTAGATAATGTATAAGCCTTGGGTATTAAAGGACAGGATTCCATTATTTTAAAAAGCTCATTACACTTGTTGGAGACTTCCAGTCATCTCTACAGACTTTACCCGTAAACTAAACAGAATGCCAATCATGTGTGGTCCATAACCTGTACAGTAATCCTTTAAGCAATGTATCTTGAGCTTGTTTCTTGTTTGCTTTTCATTTTTTACTTTGATCATGTTTTCCCCATGAAACAAGTAGATAGTTGTCAGGCAGCAGGTCTTTTTTAGATAAGAAACATTTTTACAAGTGGGGACATCCCAGAGATTTCTACTTACAGCATGTTACTTGGTACTTTAATAAAGCTGAATATAAATTATAATTAGAACTGCAGTGCAAGGAGAAGTGGTTTGAGTTGAGTGCTTCTGGTTTTTCTTATACTTGATTTTGACTGGCATTCCAGTAATGTATTTAAAAAGTAATTTATTTTTTCATGCCTTGCAACCTTTTGTTTCCATCTAGATATTAAGTAAGCTGTCATGCAGCCAATGCATTGAAATATTTTTATTCTTCTACACTTATTTTTGTCTTGATTGGACTCTCATAATGATGGTTTGCCACCCAGGGCAGCGTATTTAATTAAAGTTAGTTTTTGTGGTTTTAGCCCCTCCCCTTTCTAGTTGACCACACCCATTCCCATTGACCCCACCCATTCAGCTGTCTCTTGCAGCCCCCCTTTGATTTGAAGTCACCAGCCGCCACTGGGATGGATACCCACATCTTTAAATACAAACTAACTAACAAACAGAGCTTACATACATACATGTTCACATCGCAAAAGCTAACTACAAAATGGCAGTCAGCTTCACACATGCTCAGTATTCATACTCTAGTGCAAGCCCTTGGATAGTTTCTTAAAGGTATATACTCATGCATATTGATCTACATCCTCCGTCTTAAAGACTGCTGTTCATGCAAAAGAATATCAGAGACAAGCATGCATTACTATGTACATTAGAAACAAAATACAATGCTCATGTCCAAGTTGCTTCATATCTGCTGCAGGGTTTAGAGATTCGATCATATCTTGTAACATAACAGCTGAGACTAGATTTAGCAACAGGGACAGTCTGTGGTGCACAACTCAAATCAGGAACTTCTGGATTCATCATAGGAACAGGAATTTTCTTTGGAATTGAAAAACTGGACAACTCACTCTGAGATAAAGAGCCTCTTTCACAGGCTATTTGCTGTGGTATATGCTCAGACACTGGTTTCAAATGTTTCTGATTCCACCTGAAAGTTGCTCCTTCTGATTCCACAATGTACAATCTTGGCTTTGGTCAAATATTCTTCATGACACCAATCCGATCATAACCTTTGGACATTTGCATCCTTACCACTTCTCCCTCTTTTAATGGATTGAGTGGTCTACTGGTCTTATCATAATAGGACTTCTGGGATAGCCGTTCCCTCAACAGATTGTTTCTCACTGATCGACACATGGAACCAACAATTGACTACTGAGGGGTAATATGGTTGTGGTTTGTCTCGACAGAAGTCTCTGAGCAGGTGAACCAAGATGTTTAAATGAGGAACATTTCTGAGATTTAAGAGTTTCAAGAAAACATCAGTATTATCTTGTTTTGATTTCTCAAGTAACTGTCTTGCACTTTGCACTGTGTGTTCTGCCAAACCATTTGATTGTGGATACTCTGGACTACTTGTAACATGAGTAAAGTCCCATTCTTCAGCAAATCTGTTGAACTGTTGGCTTGTAAAACTGCGTGCCATTGTCAGAAATAACTTTGTGTGGACTAGCGTGTACAGCAAAATGATGTTTCATCTTAGTAATGACAGTACTGGATGCTAGCTTAGGAAGTAAGTCAATCTTGAACCAAATGGAGTAAGAATTTACCAACACCAAATAATGTTGACAATTCCACTCAAAGATATCCGTGGCTACTGTCGACCAAGGTAGTTTCGGAATTTGGTTAGGCTGAAGTGGTTCTTTCTGTTGATGAGGCTTTGTACTATTAGATAAGGCACAAGAAGAAAGTGCTCTCTCAGTGTCTTGTGACATAGAAGGCCAAAATGCTATATCTCTCACCAATCTTTTGGTAGGTTCTCTTCCTGGGTGACCATGATGCAAGGCAGTAATGTACTCAAGTTGCAAGGATTGTGGAACAATTACGTTTGGACCTTTCATAATGATACTTTTGTCAGACAAAATCTCATCTCTGTATGGAAAATAAGGTTGCAGTTCTTGTGGTAAACTTGATTGCTTTGACAACCACCCTTGATTAATAAGGTGATTGAGCCTTTGTAAAACTGAATCTGTGGCTGTGTGATCTCTCAGCTGATCAAGACGTGTGAAAGAAAAATTTCTTACTTCCATGTCCTCAAAATCATCAAGCAGTTGAGAACCTTGATTGTCATTCTGTTCAGTGGTATTTCTGGGTGAGCTGGATAATGTATCATTGAGATAAAGATGTTTGCCTTTCTTGCAGACAAGATTGAAATTGTACTTTTGCAATCTCAGCATCATACGTTGCAGTCTGGTTGGTGCTGAATGCATTGGCTTTCTCAGGATAGTGACTAATGGTTGCTGATCTGTTTCAATCTGGATAAGTCTACCATAAATATAATCATGGAACTTTGAACATGCAAACACAATTGCCAAAAGCTCTTTCTCTATCTGGGCATACTGATGTTCAGTGTGGGTAAGAGTTCTCAATGCATAGGCAACAATTTGATCCTCTTGTAAATTGACTGTACCAAGATGAAATTTTGAAGCATCACAAGAAAGTGTAACATCAAAGTATCTCAGCATCGGCGGGCTAGCAATTCTCTGTTTCAGGACATCAAATGCTCATTGATGTTGCTCTGACCAAAACCAGGTTACATCTTTACATGTCAGCTCTCTGAGTGGTGCTGATAGGTGGCTCAAGTCTGGAGTGAACCTGCCTAAGGAGTTGACCATGCCAAGAAAACATTGCAGGGCTTGAACATTGTCTGGAGCTGGCATCTCAAGAATGGCTGTTTGTTTTGAAAGATCTGGACATAGGCTTGTACTCGTAAATAATGGCCAACATAAGGAATTTCTTTTAGCCTGAACTTGCATTTGTGTGGATTGAGCTTAAGATTTACTTGACATGCCTTTTCTAGAACATTTGTCATCTACTGTGATAGCATAAAGATACCCAGAAAGAATTTGCTTCATTGCACACTGAAAGACTTCACTTGCAGAATTTATCCCAAATGGCATTCTCAAAAATGTGTACTTGCCAAATGGAGTACTGAATGTAGTGAGCAATGAGGATTTTTTATCAAGCTGAATTTGCCAAAATGAACTCTGTGCATCTAAGACAGAAAAAATAGTGGCATTTGGCTGTGGCATCTTTGACTGTGAGCATTGGATGATGAGGTCTTTTTAGTGCTTTGTTCAAATCTCATGGATCAGTACATATTCTGATGTCATCTGAGCTTTTCTTATGAACTACCACCATAGATAATACCCATTCAGTTGGAGTTACCACTGGACAAATCACACCTTGTCGCACCATTTTATATAACCCAGCTTTGTCCCTGTCCTGCATGGCTATTGGAACATTTTGTGTGGGTCTGATAACTGGACTGACCTCTGGATCTAACTTCATGGAGTACACAACTGAAAGTTTACCTAGTTTGTCTTGGAAAAGATCATCTTAGGTAGAAAAACATGTGCTGGCCAAAATTAGAGTAGTGGTCTTTTAAGTTAACTTGGTGGATGTCCTTGTTAAATGAAAGTATTCCTATTTTCAAAGTATCTCTGAGCCCAATTAATGACTCAACGTGCCTCTTGACCACATAAAATAATAAGTCGTAGCATCTCCCAACAAAGTTACATGAAAGCACTACTGATCCTTCAGTTTGAATTTCTTCACCTCCACAAGCAGCAAGTTTCGCACACCTTGCCAAATCAAGCCTTTCACCTTTACATATTCTGGCAAATGTTTCTGCAGACATAACATTGCACTTAGAACCTGTGTCAACTTTGAGCTCTGTGGGGTTGCCATTTATCCAAACAGTACAAAATACTTCATTCTTGCTTCTTAAATCTACTGCATTGACTGTTTCATGAAGCAGTGACACACCATCAACATAAAGAGTAGGCTTGTCACAGTCTAACTGATCATGTCTTATAATGTTCCCTTTTAATAAGAGTGCCTACATTCTTTTGACTTACAAAATCTTTTGAAGTGATTCCATTTATTACATTTGTGGAATTATTGACTAAAAGTTAACATTTTACTCTTTTAGTTTTATGACTTCCGCCACAATTATGACAGCTGGCAATGAAATTGGGTGGGGGCCCATGCTTTGAGTGTGCTGACTCACTCTTATGCTTCACTGAAACTATGTGAAGTCTTGAATGTGCTAGAAAGTTCTGGGGTTTACCAGTAGTTGCAGCAGGGGCTGACATGTGCTTGGGCCTATTTCTTTTAATAATGTGCTGCATACTATCAACATAAGCTTTATCACTGTGCCTGCTAGAGCTGCTCTCATTTGTAAGCATATTTTTGTCCTTTTCTGTGAGCTCATATATCTTACAAATCTCAATGGCCTTATTCAAAGTTAAATCACTATCACAAAGCATAATCTTTCTCACAGCATCATCTTTTATGCCACACACAAGTCTCTCCTTTATCAACTCATCCCTTAAATCACCAGATCAGCACATTTTAGCTTTATTTCTCAGGTTAGTTATATATGCTGCAAAAGTTTCACCAGGTTTTTGATCCCTTGTGTAAAACAAGTGTCTTTCCATTGTAACATTTGTCTGGGGGTTACACACTTCTCAAAATTTGTTTTAAGAACTCTGGGTTCTCCCTTGACTCAGCCTGTATAACAATATGACAGTTTTCCCCCTTGCCAGCATAAATAGCAGGTGCATACACAAATGAGCATTCTCTTTCTATAGCGTCTGACCCAGCCAAGTTAAGTAGAATAAATACTTTTGTACGGTCATCTTTATCAGAAAATGCAGCCTGTATGAAAATGTCGTACTCTTGCTCAAATATACTCCAATTCTCAGCAATATTACTGTCAAACACAAGTGAACTGGGTTTTCAAAATACATCTGCCATGCCCACAAAGTGTACACAAACACACTGAAAATATGGCCCTTGTAATTATGTATGAACAAAGTGTTCTGTGAGTTTATAACAACATCCAACTGCACAATACACTCTTCAAAATACTTTACTTTGTGAAATATGCTTCACAATGGCTGTACTCTTCAAAATATGCCTTGTAATGGATATACTTTGCAAAGTAATTTTACTGTAAGACTGCACAAACATGCGAACACTTTATACACTTCTGAAAACTCAAATATCTTTGCTTAATATGAAAATACATGTGCTTTGTGAAAAATGCAGTTGGTTCCCTTTATTTAATTAATTTTATACAATAGACTTTATTTCAAACATTTTCCATAGTAATTTGAATATTTTTATTAATATTGTACATATTTGCTTATGCTAAAATTATTTAGAGCATTCCGTATACCTTGTTTCATATTATGTGAAAAGAAATAGTGCTGAGAAAGATTTATACCTGAAATTCATTTCTGACCTGTTTTACAAAGTATCCACAGTTTGGGATGGTGCACTGCTGTATATTCCACCAGCATCTGGATTAATGCCTTAAATTGTTTTCTCCAAGCTATTTTAAATTCCATGCCCCTTTGGTATGCAGCTTCTGACTTCAGGCCCTTTTAGATATGCTGCTTCTGGTACTATGTCCTTTTAGACATCTCACTTTTGACACCCTGTCACTCATTTTTCTTGGGGTTTCATTCAGATGCTTTAATATATTGAAACACATCAGAATGAATAGCAGCAGCCTTAAATATGAACAAACTAACAAACAGACCTTGCATATATACATGTTCACATCTCAACAGCTAACTACAAAATGTCTGTCAGGCTCACATGTGGTCAGTATTTATACCCTAGTGCAAGCCCTTGGATAGCTTCTTAAAGGTATATACACATGCATATTGATCTACAATACAGAACAGTATCACAAATGAACCGACAGTTTCAACATCAAATTCGGAAAGACAAGGAATGATATTTCAAGAATATCTGTCAGAAAATTGAATTGGTGCATGTAAATAGAAAAACCAGACCAGCTTATCAGGATATTAAGAGATTGTGGCAGAAATTCCAACTCGATCGAGGATGCTTAAAGATGCTTATGGAATGATATTGAACAAACCGGAAAGCATTAAAAAGAGCTGGAAAGAATTTATGGAAAATTTATACAAAAAAGGCAATGTGGTTAGCAATGGGGAAATTGAACCAGAAATTGATGTAGAAGAAGAACCAGATATTTTAAAAGAAAAAATCAAAGCAACATTTAAAGCTGTATCGAACACCAAGTCACCTGGCATCAACAGTATTCCAGTTAAATTAATCAAAGCCTCAGAAGGTGCTGTCATGGCCCTCACTCAACTGTGTCAACAGATTTGGAAGGGAAAAACATGACCAACTGACTGGAGACAATCATTGTTCATATCTATATGGAAGAAGGATGATGCTAAGGATTGCAACAACTATAGAACAATTGCATTAATTCTGCATGCCAGCAAAATACTTCTGAAAATAATACAATGAAGGCTGCAATCATATGGTGAGCTAGAACAATCCGAAGTTCAGTCTGGTTTCAGAAAAGATCGAGGAAGAAGAGACATTGCCAATGTCAGATGGATATTCGAGAACAGGAAAGAATACCAAAAGCTCGTATACTTTTGCTCCATTGACTACAGCAAAGCTTTTGACTGTGTGGATCATGATAAACTATGGAAAACTCTAGCACAAATCGGAATACCCAAACACATATATCAGCTGATAAAGAGCTTTTATGAAAATCAAGAATCTGCAGTAAGAACTGAATATAGCAACACTGATTGGTTTCCAATAAAATGTGGTGTTAGGCAAGAATACATCTTGTCATCTTACCTGTTCAATCTTCATGGTGATGCCATCTTCAGAAAAGCAAATTTGGAAGAAGAGAGCATCAATTTTAAAGCTGGTGGCCAAAATATAAACAACCTGCACAATGCAAATGACACAACCCTCATCACCAGCAACAAAGAAGATATGCTGTATCTATTGAGAAAAGGCAAAGCCAAAAGTCATAACATGGGATCAGAACTAAACATAAACAAGACAGAGAGTATGAAAATAGAAAATTATGAAGATTTTGAGCTTGAAGATGACAGACTAGAAGTTGTAATTTTAATCTCCTAGCCTCTTTTGTAAACATGGAAGCAACTAGCAGGGAAGCAATACTTCACAGAATAGCATTTGGTTGCTCTACAATGAAGGCTCTCAACAAAGTATTCAAGATCAAGAAAATAACACTTGAAACAAAGATCAGAATGTCCATGCACTCATTTTCTCAGTGGTCACTTATGGATGCAATAGCTTGACACTACAGAAATGGGACAGAAAGAAGACTGACTCATTTGAACTTTGGTGGTGAAGTATTCTGTGCATGCCGTGGGCTGCCAGAAGAACTAACAAATTGACTTTGGAAGAGATCAAACCAGCTATGTCACTTGAAGCCCAAATGATGAAGTGGTGACTCTGTTATTATGGTCATACCATAAGAAGAGAGAGATCACTGGAGAAGAACATTATGTTTTGGAAGATCAGAGGAACCAGATGAAGAGGGTGACCTCCAACCAGATGGCTCGACACATTGATGACAACCATATGGATGACACTGAAGGACCTTGCAGACTAGCATGGAACTGGCTTCTTTTTAGATCTTTAATTCATCAAGTCATTAGGACACAAACCTGAGATGATGGAACCTAGAGAATGAAAAGACGATTCACGAGTCAGGGCTCTGGGAAGTCATGTAGATAGTAAACATTGTCAAAGGGCAATTTGTAAGGGAAAGTCATATGACCCCCCCTAGATTCTGATTTTTGGACTGAATGTAATTTATTAGAAAAAAATGTTTTTGGAGAGGGGTTATCCCCAGGAATTTATTTCTAAAGTGAAAGAAGTTATTGAGGGGAGAAAATTTAGATTTAAACCTATTTGTGGAAATAACACACAGGTTAACCTTGATATAGCATCAGTAGTTGAACTTGAAAAACCATCCGATTATAGACAAGCCTTGGTGTTGGAATATAATGCTTTCAACAACAATATTATTAAAAAAATAGTTCAAAGGGAATGGATTCGATTTACAGGGTTGACTGATTTGGAGAAAATAAATGGACTTCCTTATAAGATAGTATATAAGAATTCACAGACTTTCAAAAATCTATTAGAGTATAAGGCTTCTGGGAAGCCCAATAGGTCAAGAAAAGGGACATATAAATGTGGGCATTGCCCACAATGTGCTAATATTATTAACACTGGTAGAATTTATTTAGAAAGTAGACATAGAGGGATAGAAAGTGGAGATTATTTTAACTGTGAGACTAAGGGGATAGTCTATTTAGGGGTATGTTCAGAATGTAATTCTTTTTATGTTGGTAAATCAGAAGGGTTGTTAAAAAGAAGGATTTATGAACACAAATATGAGATTTCAACAAGAAAATAATCTAATGCTTTGTATAAACATTCCAACCTCTGCCCCAATGCTAAATTTTATTTTATGGTATTGGAACAAGTTAAGAAAGATGTAAGGGGTGGTTTATGGGAAGAGAGGTTAGAATATAGAGAATTATGGTAGCAAATTACGATTGTGCCACTTTTAAAGTTGAGATCAATGAAAATGTAAAAACTGGTTTGCAATAAATATTTTGTCCAGCAGATGGCAGGCTATGCTTATTTTTTAATCATTTATATTTTAAATTAGTTCAGTTTTAGTAATAATAATAAACTATTTAAATAATTATTTTATAAGGTTTTACAATATTAATATAAGGTGTTTAGGTAAACCTAATTTTCATATTTTTAGACTGTTCAATCTTAATTTTGTTAACTTATAACCTAGTATTTATTATGTATTTTAATGAATGAAAAGTTTAGGTACTGTTTTTTTAAGTAATTGTTTAATGGAGGATTGTATGTGATTGGTTGTTTTGTATTTGAAGAGTATTTAAAAGTTTAATGATGGATGTACTGGTTATCTGATGAAGTCACTTTGTTGAGACGAAAACGCAGCTTGGTTAATGGCGTTCATGTTATGTGTATGGGAGTTTTCTGTGGAGTATTGAATAAAGCCTTTGACATCACCTTGGAACGTTTCTCCTTCAGTTTTGGCACTTTACAGTGTTTTCTTGGTTTCTTTTGGTGTGCCATTTCTTCTTTTTTACTGGTCATGTAGATAGCAACCTAACCTTCGGCCAGCATGTGTCCAAGGTAGTATGAAAATCCTTCTGTGTTGCTCAACTTGCCCAGAGAGGTCATCATACCACTTTACTTGGCCTTCATTAGACTCATCATAGAGTATAATCCCCTCTTTGGTGTGTACCTGACCAGACATATGCAGCAACTAGAGCAGTTTATTAAAAAATAATTCAGGGAGTAAACACAATGTCCTATGTGTGCCTCAAAACCTTGTCTCTTTACTCAGTATTTTACAGATGGGTGATCTTTGCCTGGCATACAACAAGGCATACCTAGACCCTTTTTTGATGAACCTTCTACACAGACAACAAAAAACAGCTTCAGAGCTACTAGATTAAAAGGCCTACATTTTTTTGCAACACGAAGAGGACATGTTGAGAACCAAATCTGTTTCTCAAAGAATTACCATGCACTAGAAGAGGTTTCCTACCTATATGAAGCAGAGTTTCTCCCTATTGCTATTTAAGTGCAACTTGCATAAATGCATGGCTAATCAAAAATTCACCCCTGGTCTGGCACTCATGTCATTGATGGACAGAGGCAGTCATTAAATTACCCTCTATGTAAATACATTTGTGGGCCACATTTGGGTTTCATGATTATAGCATTGGTGGTATAGTGGTGAGCATAGCTGCCTTCCAAGCAGTTGACCTGGGTTCGATTCTCGGCCAATGCACGAAATCTGTATGACTAGGCTTATAAAGACCTTTGTGGTCTTTAGCCTAGTATTTACCTATAAACCTATTCATATCTCCACTGCAGGGCACCCTAGATGTCATGTCCCATGGTAAAATATACTTATATTTTTGTGTGATTTTGTCAGCATAAATGTTTTAAACTTATGTTCCTGATTGGAGTTATCCCAAAATGCCATTGTAATTGGGATGATTTATAATACACATTTATGCTAATTAGCTGCCCAGATTGTTGGACAGGTGTATCTACTTCTTAATTTTCAATATCTGCAGACTGAGTTATGCCTTTAGATGAGAGCAATTTAATAGTAGTTGCATTTCTTATGTTATTTTCAGATGTCTTATGCCATTCCTACTTATTTTTTACACATGAATATCAAAAATAATCTGTAACCATTCAAATAAGTGTCCCACAGTAGCTAATGATTTAAATTCTGAATGACTCTATACTTAACTGTAATTACTTTTAAGACATCTAAGAGTTTCAATGTTACATATGGTAGAATGTTATATCAATTATTTCCTTATTTGAAAGAAATCTGTTTGTGATATACGCAGAAACTGGAAATTCTTAACTGTGGATGAGAAAACCTTATCTTACATAAGTAAAACATCTAAGTTCTTTTATAGGAATGCTTTGAATTTAAAGAGACAGTTATGTGGAGGGACTTACAGGACGAAACAAAAGGTAGATATGCTGCATATGAGGGCTGGCACCTATGCCTGTCGTAGCTGTTGCATATGTAACTTTATCTCCAGGGAACATACTTTCAAGCACACTAAATGTTGTCTATCTAGCTACCTGCAAATCCTGCAGAAGTTTCTATGTAGGAAAAACTAACATAAAGTTGAAGGATAGTTAGGTGACGTTTGTATGATATTAGGAAGGGTGATATTAAGAATGTTTTAGCTAGGCATATTGCATAACATTCAGGTCATATATTTACTTTCAAAATTTTGCAAAAGTTAGCTGCTGACAGCAGGGGGGGGTGATATAGTGAAATGTACTGAACATGCTGAGTTACTATGGGTTCTTAAGCTGCAAGCTGACAGGTATTTAGGGCTGATTGGTTTCATTCCTTTAAAACCTGCATTAGACAGACGTAAATTGATTTGTTAATTGTTTTATTGACTCTATTATGTAATTATTTATGCATATAAGCTTGCTGTTTGTACTATGGATTTAGATCTGATGAAGCATTCATTTTAGAACGCGAAAGAGCTTATCTTTTATTAAACTTGATGCTTTTAACTGTGGTGGTCCTGCTGGTTTTATTCTGTTTACTTTGTTCTTTCATCCAGCTTGGTTCTGTGTGGACTCTTGGTCATTTGTTTGCTCTTATTTGAAAGGCCTGATACATACAGCACACTGTCCTTACTGCAGTGTTACATATGCCTTATGATTCATCTGTCACTATTTTATGGGGAAAGGTTGGCTGTTTTATGTCTAGTGTTGTGGATAAATGCAGGGTGAGATGAGAATATTTGTGTTAGTGCAGTACATCATTTGTATGCTATATTTTTGTCATTCTAGGTGTATATATATATATATATATATATATATATAATTATATATGTGTACAATTGTCTCATTAAATTCAGGTTTTGAGCAATGAAGAAAATGAGCTCTGTTCAGCAGGAGGGATTTTAAGACTTATTTCTTATCGTAACTGTAGTAGCTAAATTAGTATAATGTTTCATTGTGCAGAGAATGTGGGTAGAAGGAGACCAGATAATGTTTCTGACTATCTGACTGGATCTCTCCTGGTTTGCAGGACTGGATATGGCATACAAATCAGAATGCCATTGTTTGTTTCTGTATCGTTTTGTACTTTTGGAGTTGAAATTTATCACACTGGTTTGGGAGGAGGATGTCACGAATATTAGAATTATAATTACTCGGTGTGTTTTCTTCAGGATTTCTATTTTATGCAGAATGCCATTGCTATTTCAATATAAATAAATACTCTATTTTTCACATTTGAGGGTTTCTTGCTAGAGAAGATGTACTTATTTATTAGATGTTTGGATACTTAAGACTAAAAATGGAGTGGGTCTGGGGAAATTCAGAACTTTTGGAAAATAAACTTGAGTGCAGTAAGGATAAATTTGGGGCTGTATAGCTGAGTTCTTCTCTTTGTTTGGCAGCTATGTGGGTGATAAGCTATACAATGGCTCCATCACCTATTTACCTAAAAGGTAGTCTTCATGGTTACATCATCTTGCTAGCAACATAGAAGAAAAATGAAGGGGATCAGTAATGATAGGTGGGTGATATCCAGAGGGATGAGTTATAGGCTGTGGTAACCAGAAGGTTAAAAATAGGGAGGTCAAGGTGGAGATCTGTTAATCTTTGAACTGGGGGGAGTTTTAAACATGGATCTTGGGATGTGGTCTAAGGGCTCTTCAAGGGAGAATACTAATACCTCTTGGGACTGGCCAAGGGTTTTCTGGACCTATCTCGTCATATCTTGCAACAGTGGAAGGTGTGGTGAGTTTTGAAGGGCTTACACTATTGGTCAGGAATATATAGGGTATAAATAGCCCAATAAAATTAGGAAGGGTAATCAGCAAATGGAAAGAGAGTGGTTGGATTGCATGTCTATTTTGCAAACTAATTTGTTGCAGAAAAAAAAAAACTTTTAAATCAAGCAGTAACTATCACAAGAACTGAACTGTATGACGTGGGGAAAAAGAAAAGTTACAATTCTAGTAAGTAGCTTAGGATTGCTCTTCCATTTTGATTCTAGTATCTGTGGAAGTATTTTCTTGGCATATTATGATAGTCATATATAACCAAGAAATTCTTCCTTGGAATTAGATTTCCTTGCTAATCATGCTATTAAACAATGTTTTCATCTTCCATGTTTTGAGCTAGGCTTCTTAATGGGAGATATTGCTGTTGAAGTTGGTTATCTTTTTCTTTTAAAATACCTTATTCTACTTGCCTAAACTGAAAAAAATATCAACATTTGTTATATCATGGCACAAGACTATGTCATTTTCTAATCATTTCTCTTGCCTGATCACTTTCTGCTCTGTCCTGTAGCCTTTGTTTTGTGAAACTCTGAAACTTCTATCCCTTTTGTATTTTTCAGGCTGTTCTACAACCGAGTTGCTACATTCCCACACTTTCCTCCTTTCAATTAATTTTCCTCCCTGCTTGTTATTTTCCATAAGCACCATGTCTATAATCCTCAGTTTTAATCTTGTTCATTGTCTAGCTTGCAAATACTGAGTTGCTGCAATATATCCATATACTCGGTTTGGAATACCTAGCTGTCGTCGTTCTGTTTTAGCCCATAGTTTTCATCTTGGTACTGTAGATTTCTGTGAGTTCTGTATGAATTCAGTTATCTGTTTTTGTCTATGAAGCAAGATTTTGCCATCCAAGTGTTGAGAAGTTACTTATCATGCATAAAAATGTCTGAACTAACAGCATTTCATTTCTTAAAGTTGTGATTCTTGCTAAAAAGGCACATGCAATTGTTTCTGTGTTTCTATCTTATTACAAAAGGTCTGCATCAGTTCTATATTTTCTTCTATAACTCAGTTGGAAGATGTACTTTGTTTTATTCATAGGTTAATAGGTTCATAGGTAGGTACTAGGCTATCAGCCCTGGGGCCTATACAAGCTCAGCCAAAAAGGTACCATGGCTTTTGCCACCCAAGAAAATTATTTTTCCTATGCCACTGTCGAGCAGAGCCACAGAAGTGATCCCCGGGGTGAATTTCCTATTTCCCATCCAATCATCAAGATTTTTCTTGAAGAGTGCTAATGAGGAGCTTTGTTTGATATAGATAGGTAGTTTATTCCAGAGTATGGGAAGTCTCTGGGACAGGAATCTATCCCTCCGGCATGTTCTGTTTATTGTGGTGACAATGTTTTTGTCCCTAGAGCATGTAGCTCGGAGGGATTGGGATTTCTTTAAGTGGTGCTTGTCCAACAGCTCTGGGTTTGACATAGCTTTGTATATTAGGCAGAGATCACCTCTGAGTAGGCGATATGCGACGGAGCAAAGCTGGAGTTTTTTGAGACGGTCTGTGTAGGGCATCTGTTTGAGGCTGGTAATCCTCTTTGTGAGGTATTTCTGCAACCTTTCCAGTTGTTGTAGATGTCTTGTGAGGTACATACCAAAAGGGTCATTGTGCTCTATAATGGGTCTAATGAGTGATGAGTAGAGGGGAACAATGACCTCTTTTTTCCTGTATGAGAAACCTTTTGTGATGGTGTGCCACATAGAAGGATTTCCTGACTACCGTGGCGATGTGATTATCAAAGGAGAGACTACTGTCCACCTGTGTCCCAAG
Organism: Protopterus annectens; assembly: GCF_019279795.1. Classification (NCBI taxonomy): domain Eukaryota; kingdom Metazoa; phylum Chordata; order Ceratodontiformes; family Protopteridae; genus Protopterus; species Protopterus annectens. The sequence continues at coordinate 499,677,492 of NC_056749.1, forward strand.
GTCTCTTATCACACTTTCGATGTTAAGTATACTACCACCTATGTTGTAGTTCATGGGTACAGAGATTTTACCAAAGGGGATGACAATGCACTTTTTGGCAATGAGCTTCAGGCCATGGCTTTGACACCAGACATCTGTCTCAGTGAGGCCCTTTTGTAGGATGTCCACATCATTAGGCGTTTTGATTATGGCTCCTAATTTGCAGTCATCTGTGAACTTCATTAGCCAAAGACCTTCTGTGTTAGCCTGCACTTCAGGGAAGTAGACACCAAACAGGAGAGGACCCAGGACTGAACCCTGTGGTCCTCCACTTGTCACTGGTCTGAAGATGTGTTTAATTCTCTCTTTATCTGATACCTAGTTCATGTGCCTTTTTTCTAGTGCTTTCCTGGATGAATTTAGATGGCAGGACAGAGTTTTCCCTACATTTTTGAGCTAGTAGAGCTCCCCACATAGTTGCAGTAGCTATAAGAGCTCTTGCAGGTACAATTCTATTTTCTGCAGCCATATTGTGCAGTCTGCAAACCAGTAATGTTTAGTATCTGGGTGATGCTTACAGGAAGACCCCATTTTTTGGTGTTGCAGAGTAAGTTAGAAGGTAAGCATCTTCACTGATATTATAAATAATTATGGGGTTAGTGGTATTCTTGTCTTGTTTGTCTGACAACATAAACAAGATTCAGCTTATTCCATTAGTAATAATTTGGGCCAGAGGGTCCTGAAATAGTTTTTGACAGTATTTTATGATTTGCTCCCCAGTGCTAATGTGCCTCATTCTGACTGTAAGAAACCTAATTCTAATGAATTAAAGGCTTTATGGAAGTATAAAACACTACTGTAACAGGCTCTGGATGCATTTTGTAAACGTCCAGATGCTGATAAATGTTCTGACAATGTATGCCCCCTAGCTATAACATTGACAACTCCTTGTTGTGTCTTCTGTATAGTTTGTGGAAGCAGTTTCTTAATCATTCTGCTAATATCTTGGTAAATATCTTTGTTTCTGCTGTTAGAAGGAAGGTGTGTCTGTAGTTTTCAGAAATAGTAATGTTTTTGCTCTTCTTTGCTAATCTGCATTGTAGGAAACATCCTTAATCTACAACATTTTGATAAAGTGATGATATTTTGTCGTCTAGTCTTTCTTTCTAGTTTTTGTAAAAGTCTGATAAACACCATCTGCCTCTGGGGCTTTATCTTGCTAAAGCATTGATCACCCAGTGTGCTTCTAAATCTTATGGCTTGTTTAGCATAGCTTCTTCAGCCTCTGAGATTATATATTACTGCTTTTGGGGGTACATGCTTTGTTTGGTAGATGTGTTGTATAAATTCATGTACAATTCTTTCATTATGTGATTTATATTCTGTAGTATATGTTTTAGTTTGCTATCCTTATTTTTCAAAACTTCAATGTATTGTTTTGTTTTTTTCCCCATACATTTCTAAGCTTGTATGCTATCAGTGTAATTAGGCAACCTTACATGTTTAGCTCAAAAATAGTTATCTTTCATTTCCATTTTCATGTAGTATGCATTATAAAATGGCTGACAATCAGCTTTTGTGCTCCTTAATTATTCTTGGGCTGCTGTATTTGTCTTATATTCTTTCTCCATTTTCCAGGCGCTTCCCTTAATTCTTTAGTCTTATCTTTATTTCACTCTTGTTTTTGTGATCCTCTTGGCCTCCGATCTTAAGCCCTCCATTGAAGGCTTCTTTGCTTTTCCTTATTATCTTGGATGCAGTCACGATATCATTTAATCATATTTCCTAACGCAGCATTTTATTGTTAGTTTGTTAATGGCATTGTGTCTAATTACCTTTTAATGCTGGTGCCCTTTATAATTCCATGGTGATCATATAGTGGTCACAAACACTGCTGCCCCTATGTCAACATAGGGATACTATAAATATTCCAATATCTCTGTTTATTTATGTGAGTTACTTCCTTTCTTCAGTTTAAAGCTTTACAAATTATACTATTACCCTCTTGTCATTTACTCTAGTCTTATTTCTTTTCTACTTTCTATGTTGTAGAGTGAAATAAAGAACCGTACATTTCCATTAAGTAATAATGCAGTGCTTTTCGCACTCTATTTGTTGTTTTTGTGTTTCACCATTCCCTTATATTTCTGTGCCTTGTGGAGTAGCAAATCCATGGCTGTATGACTATTAGTTCATGTTTCCACAGTAATCAGACATTACATTTGTAGGTATAAATATGGTTGTGTACAATAGCAACTTTCATCTTTTTACCAGTGCCTTTCTTAATTAGCAACACCTAAGCAAAATACCCTGCAAATTCAGGATTATAGTAGTCTACCATCTAACAGTCAGATTTCATTCTAAAATGTAATAAAAAAAGACAAAAAGTGCTTATTAAATGATTAGTGAAGTGGAGTTCATTTTTCTGCAGCCCACTCCTATTCAGCTGTCAAGAATGCGCCCTTCTTGTCATCTTAGAAATGAGGAAAGCAGTGCACTGCTTTCATCTTATCTGTACCTGCCACTCACAGTGCACTGCATGTCCACTTATGACGGATGAAACATGCCAATTTAATTTACACATGTTGCCTCAGTATTACATAATATTAACTGCAACCAGCACAACCATTGAAACAAGAAAGACTGGTATTTTTGCATTAGTCATTAAATGCTAAGCATGATGCAGTGAAATTTGTTTAATCTACCATGATAAATTGCATGGTGTCTGTGAAGCTACTGTAGATCACAATGTGTAATACTAATATGCTATGTGGATTTTATTTTGGTTGTCAATCCATTTCAGATGGCGCAGTGGTGCAGCCGTAGCACTGTCACCTCGCAGCAAGAGGTTCTCCAGTTCGCTTCTCAGCTGGAGTGCCTTCTGTGCCGAGTCTGCATGTCATCCCTGCATTCATGTGGATTTCCTCTGGGTACTCCTGTTCCCTCTCATGTTACAAAGACATGCATCTGGAGCATTTCTCCCCGGGCCGCCGCTGAAATTTGGCTTAGTTTCAGGTCAGACTTTCCTAGTAAACAAATGTTAAATAAAATAAATAAATAAAATAAATGTATTTTCTTCATTTATCCTTTATTCATATTGTCTGATTTCCTAGGAGAGATGTTATTCTATACACTTCTGGTACCTCTAATCTCCAAATTCTGAGGCAGTTTTATCTGCTGTCACTACCTAAAACCTCCCTCATCTGACAGAGCCATCTGTTATGTGGTGTTACCCTATGGTATTAGAAAAGCATTAAGTATCGCCATCTTACAGTTAAGAAGAAAGAAGAGAGGAGTAACTCATTCAAACTTGTGAAACAATAAGTAAATTAAATAAGGGGATACTCATGTGACTCCACTCATTTCCATCTTGACCAGTCCCATAATAATGGCCTGTCAAAAGAATGAATACCAGCTTCCTTCATGTCCCTGTTCAGCCATCAGTTGTTGTAGCTACAGTTTAAGCAATGCTTGCCTAGACTTTTCCTTCCCCAGAGCTTCTAGTTCTTTGAGCGATGAGTCTGGCATCAAAAGCCCTTGTCTCCTTCCACTTCTCTTTGGGACTGTTCAAACTAGGCAAGTTAGTGGTTGAAACATCAAGGCTCCTTTTCAATGCAGCAAAACAGCAATTCTTGTGGCTTAGAGAGTTATAGTCACTAGTTCTGTTTCCTCTCTTTCCCCTTTAGATCTTAACTGGCATGCTTGGGGCTGAGTGGTTCTTCCTCTTGATGTCATAGCTGGCTTTAGGCACCAGCGAACCCTGCTGTCGCTGGGGTCCCCCCAACCACAGCAAGTTATCTTATCCTGATATTTTGTTACATGTCTGTCAAACCAAGCAAAGCTAGTATAGCATTCTTGTATACTTAATAAACCACATGGATAACTCTTAATACCTCCTTTAAAATTCAAAGATATTTCTGGTTGTAGTAACAGTGTTTTGTCAAGTAACAGGCATCAGAATTCTGTTATTAAATATTTTACCACTGACATAATGCTGGTGGGCTTAGTTAAATTCTGCTGTTGGACATTTTCTCCACTTGCTACACTCATGGCTGCAGGGGGCCCCCATTAATCATCCTTGACTGTGTGGGGGCCACACAAAAGCTGCTGCAGGTTGGGGAAAAATGAGGAAGAAAAAAAATTATTAATTTACTAATTATATTCTAATCTGAACAGGGCTGTGATATGACCCTGTTTGTATAAAGTTGATAACATGAACAAGGTATGCACTAGAGAGATAAGCAGCCCAGAGTGACTTATCTTGGTGAAATTTTGGATTTTAAGAAGCGATGATACTTCTGATAATCAGGGATGGTTTTCTCTTTCAGGGAGTTTTATAAATACAAGCATAACACCAGATAGTATAACTCTCAAGTCCTTTGCTTAAGAATTCAGCGCAATCCAAAAAATAATAGAATAAAGGCACAGAATCAGGCCTACATTTTAAATATTACTCTTGTTGTGTCTTTCGGCTTTTCCCGGTTAGGGGTCGCCACAGCGGAACTCCGGTCCTCTAATGATTGGCAGTAGATTTTTACGTACCGAGTTACCAGCTCTGATGCACAACCTTCAATGAAGGTATGCCCATTCACGCATGTCTCCACACAGAAGATGCTTTAGCTGAGAATCGAACAGGACAACGTTTTACTGTGAGGCGACAACGCTACCGCAGCACCACTCTAATGCACTTAAAAAGTTACTAGAATAACATTTTTTGAATCAACACGTATTTTTGGACCGAAAGTATAAAACTCAGATGTCTGGATTGATTGACTGTTTGTAATCCTGAACGATTTACCAGCAAATCAAACCTTTTATGAAGCAGTAAGCAAATGTATGAATAAAATCAGGGGAGGTCTGTGAAATCAGGGACAGTGACAGGTATGCATTACTGCTAAATGAGGGAAATAAAAGTGACTTACTCCTGCTGCTATTTGACAACTGCTGCACAGCAGTCACTGATCTGGTGTGGCAGTACCAGTGATGCTGGGTTCATATTACGTTATCGAAAGATAATGTAATCGAACAGCCGAAACATCGAAATGACCACATTTCAAAACTTTTATTGTGGGGGGCTGTGCCCCACCCCTGCTAAATATATATTCCAACTCCGAGATCGCACTTCAGTGAGGAAAGGGCAAATATCCCAGTCTTCACTGTACTGCGATCCCACAATTCAGACTTCAAAATGAGGCCGTTTCAATGTTTTGGCTGTTCGATTACGTTATCTTTCGATAACGTAATAGGAACCCTGTTGCACAATGTATTGCTATTTGCTGAAATAACTACAAAACTAGGACTGCTATGGCTTTTGCTTGTGTGTGTGCAAAAAATATCACTGATTTTTATATGTGCATGCACCCAATAATGCCAGGACACAGATATTCTTCTGGGTATCAGTAAAAAATGTCCTTAACAAGTAATTATATTTCAAAAGTAAGACATAAGATATATTACAGATAATTCAGACACTTAGATCTTCTTGGAGTCTGTTGGCCCCCACTCAACAGACTGCATAAATGGATACTGGGGTCTCCTTTAATCATCCTTGACTCTGTGGGGACCTCCACAAAAGCTATTGCTGATTGAAGAAAAATGAGGACAAAAAAATGTATCAGTTTTCTGACTGAGTTATTTAACCTGAACAATTCTGAGATATGAACCTTTTAGGATAAAGCTAATAGCCTCTGGTTTCAACCACAGCCATTCTAAAACCAGCCCTGCTCTTTTGTGGGGGGTTAGGGAAGGAGGCAGAATCCCAGATAAGACCTATGTATTTCTACACCTGGCTTATTAGTTTACTGTGAGCTACTATTTTGTCAGCTATGAACATTAAGCCTTGGGCACAAATTATGTCTTCCTTATAAGAAAAAATAAGACTGAAATTCTTTTCTTTTTCATGATTTTTGTTTAGGCCACCATTGGAGTAAAATGCTGAGAAAATGCTCCAAAATGCATCCCAAGGCACATATATAACCCCTATGACTTTGGGGGCACCAGCTTAATTGAGTTATTTCCTAAATGGTTAATACTGTGCTGTCTCGGTCAGGAAAGGAGTTCTGAAAGAATGCAAAGAAAACTAAAGCTGAACAGCAACAGTGAATTTGTTTCCCTAATAATATTTTTTGTTCAAGCCATTATTGGATGAAAAGGTTGTGTAAAAAAAAAAAACTTTAAAATGCTCTTCAGAGCATATAGAAAGTTATGGCTTCTTGAAAAAGCTGAAAGTAAGGCATATTGTGAGAAAAGGAAGAAAAAAGTAATGTGCATGGTATGGGGAGCCCAAAAGAGGGTGGTGGATCAGAGGAGAGGACTGGCGGGTGTGCGGGGTGGGGTGGGGGGGGGTGTGAAACTGTAGGCCTAGTCATCACTTCATTTAATTTCAGACCTGTATATATGAATGTATCATTGTTGCAACTAAAGGCCAGTAACTCAGTGCCAAAAAAGTGCATTGTCATTCCCTTTGGGAAAAATTCGGTGCCCATGACCTACCACAAAGGCGGTAGTCCACTAAACACCGAAGGTGTGATAAGAGACCCAGGGACACAGATTGACAGCAATCTCTCCTTTGATAACCACATTGCCACTGTAGTCAGAAAGTCCTTCTATGTGGCACATCTCATTACAAAAGTTTTCTCATCCAGGAAGAAAGAGGTCATAATCCCTCTCTACTCATCCCTCATTAGACCTATTACAGAATAAAATGCCTCATTTGGTATGTACCTCACTAGACACCTACAACAACTGGAAAGGCCACAAAAATACCTCACTAAGAGGATCTTAAGCCTTAGACACATGCCCTAAAAACTACAGCTATACTCTGTCTCTTATCACCTACTTAGAGGAGATGTCCGCTTGACCTACAAAGCCATGTCTGACTCACAGCTGCTAGATATGCTATACCTAAAGAAATCCCAATCCCTCCATGCCACATGCTCCAGGGACCTAAATCTCATTACCACAATAAACAGAACATGCTGGAGGGACAGGTTCCTAATCCAGAGACTTCCCATACTTTGGAACAGACTTCCCATTCACATCAAGCAGAGCACTTCACTGGCCCTCTTTAAGAGAAATCTTGACGAGTGGATGGGCAATAGGTAGTTCACCCTGAGGATCACTTCAGTGGCCTTACTTGACAGGGGCACTGGGAACTAACTTTGGGCAGCATGATGCCAGGGAATCTTCTTGGGCTAGGCTTATATAAGGTCCAGGGTCATTAGCCTAGTACACACCTATGAACTGTAAGTGTCCCTTTGTTAGACATGTCAACAAAGTGTGGTATATAGGCCTGTTGTAATGTAACCACTTGTATCTAAGGTTTGTCTGTGTGTACTACTCCTACATTTTTGCAGCACAAACTAACAGGTTTCTTAGGAGGTGTGGCATTGACAGGATGATACTTATACTGGAAGTGCTTAGGGGGCCCCCAACTTGACATTTGCTGGGGGCCCCCAAAATGCTAACAGCAGCCATGCATGATGTTGGCCATATTCATTTGGTTGCTGGCATGTTTCCTTACTTTCCATGCTTGCTTCACCATTTGGTTTCTGAGTTTATAGGATTTAAGGTACATTTCTGCTTCTAACTGATATTCAAATACATATTGTTTTCCTTTTGATACTTGCAAAGAGACAAAAGTCTAAGTCAGATGTGAAGGTCTCTTTCTTTATACATTTTAAGTTCTGCTACAAAAGTGTTGTGCTATTCTGAGTTTATTGAAGAAGACCTAGCTATAATATAGCACAGAATGGAACACTGCTCCTACAGTTCTATATGTGCCTCCCACTTCTTGCAATTTAACTGAAGTCTCTTTATCGACTTTATACTTCATAAACGCAATGATAACATGCATTGGAAGATTAATTTTGCTCCTGGAGTTGAAGTAGACTGTCTCAGATGCAGTCAATTCCTGCCCCTTAAGCAGTAATTCCTTTTAAGTTTCCTGTAAAGGTAAATGGCGGACTTCCTTCTTTTTCTTCTGGTAAACCAGTGATTCTGAGGTCAACACTTCTGGTTTCAGATCTGTTTGTTTATTTATTTATTTGTCTTTGTTTACCAGGAAAGTCCAACTGAGTAATTCCCATTTTCAGCAGAGGCGTTGCTTATATTGCATTATACTAAATTCCAGGTAAACACAGTAGGTACGGTTCCATTTCCATTTATACACAAACAGTACTTACCTTTACACATTGTAAGATTCTACAGACGTGGAAGTTACTAAAGAGAAAGCCCACATGCAATTTAGTGTCCTTTACAGGCAGCACTTATGTATAAAATTGTTTTGTTATTTCAGTGAGAGGTTGTGACTATTTTGTTTGAGAGTATTTGGAGAGTATCATTTGGTGAACACAATGTCTTAAACTTGTGCTGAGCATATGCAGGACCAGAATTGGTTAAGATGCTGTTTAAGCAGGAGTTTAAAACTGTTCAGTTTGTCTAAGAGTTTTATTTGTGTGGGGATACTATTTCAGAGTATAGCAATGTATTGGGTGTAGAGTGAGTCTCCTGCAACATTGTTTAACTTATTTGTAAGTAATAAGAATTTGTTACTAGAGCGGAGGTCTCTTGCTTGACAGTAGGCCAATAATACGTTATGTAATGCAGGGCATTTTTCTGGATGATGAATGTGTTTATGTGCTGCAGTTAGTTGTGAATATGCTAGCTAGTTGTGTAGTTAAAGCCAGTTTAATTGCTTTTAGCTATGAAAATGGTGGGTTCTATGAGGGAGACTGGTGACAAGAGTAGGAGCCAAATTTCTTTTTTAGTATTGCTTAAGTTTGTTAGAATAGGAGCAGGATATAAGAAAGTCGGCAATAAAAAAGGGGGTGGCTAGAGTTTTTCTTTCAGTATATGTAAGGAATCCATTGATCCTATAAAGGGAGCCTAGTTTCTGGTGTGTAGATTTAATGATGTGCAATATATGCTGGTCATATTTGAGACTGTCATCTATTATAACACCTAGAAATTTACTGTGAGTTACAGTTTCAGTGAAAGTATTATTTGCTGAATTGATGGGGAAAATTGCTTTTGATTTTGACAACTTTTTGAGGTAAAAAGCATTAATTTCATTTCCTTGAGGTTGAGTAGGAGGTTTGCTTCTTTGAGCCAGGTTTCTACAGAGGAGAAAGATTTCTGGATAATGTCTTGGAGCTTATTTATTATTGAGACGCCACATATTAATGTTGCGTCATCTGCATACTGAACTAAGCTAGCATGATGAGTGGAGGTGTGTAGGTCATTAATAAATATATTAAAAAGGAAAGGGCACAGTATAGAGGCCTGAAGGATACCTGTAGAAACCGGTTGAAAGGATGAGTAGGTTTGTTGCCATTTAACAGCATGTTGTCTTCCAGATAGGTAAGTAAGAAACCACAACAAAGAGTATTGTGAAAGTCTGATTGAGGAGAGTCAAATGAGCAGTAGCTGGCGTGAGACAATATCAAATGCCTTTGACAAGATTAGAACATGGTGGACACAAGCAGACCATCGTTTCTATGTCAGTTTATTATATTGGTAAGAGCAGTAGTGGTGCTGTGCTGGGACATAAAGCCATGTTGTGTTTCTGAGAGCAGGTTATTAGAGGTTAGGTATTGCATCAGCTGCATATGGATGCATTTCTCTAATATTTTGGAGAGGGGGAGAGAATCACTATTGGTCTGTAGTTATTAAACTCTGTAGATGTACCACCTTTGTACAGTGGTATGATGTAGGATTTTGTTTTCCACAGTGATGGGAAGTATCTTTCTGCTATAGACCTATAAAATTAGTATAGACACTAGGAAGGATATGACTCTGTGGCCATGTTTAGGTAGTCTGATGGTAGCTGGTCTCCAGCTATGGAAGTAGTTTTTATTTTAAGGATCAACTTCCTTATTAGCAATGTAGGTACTGGACTAAAATTGAAGAGTTGTGCATAGTTTTGATTGGACAGGGTAGAGAGAGGGGACAAATGTATTAGTTTTTGAGACATAATATTTATTGTATAAAGTAAGAATCAAACTGTGTGGGGATAGAGTCTGTCATACTATCTGTTTTCGGAGAGGGAGTGGTGCTCTTTCCAGAGTGAAGTAGTTTTTTCAGTGATGATCAAAAAATGTTTTGAGTTGTTTTTATCTTTGTCTTGTAGATTAGTATAGTATCTTTTTGACATGGAGTTTTACAAGATTTCTAAGATATCTAAATTGTTGGAAGGAATTTGAGTGCTATTTTTATTCCAATTTTTCCAAGCTTTGTCTCATTTTGTCATGATCTTTTTGTTTCTTTTGTTAGCTATGGTGCAGGTTTGGACTTTACTCTCGTATTACATGCTGGTGTTAGATTATTTAAGGTCTGTAAGAATATGTTATTAAAGTGTTCTACAGCAGTATCTAGTGACATTGTTCTAAGTACATTCCAGATATATTATTTTAGTGTTTCATTGAAAATATTTTTGCTGAATTTGGTTGTATTTCATACTTAATTATAGATAATATGTTTATCTAGGTTATGATAAATTCTAATAGCATATATTGGTATGTGATCACTTATGCTATCTGAGAAGCTGCCTATTTTTGTCAGTTTGTCTGGTTTGTTTGTAAGAATCCAGTCTAATGTTGAGTGTTTCACTGAAGTTTTATTGATTCTAGTAGTTATGGTTATTAATTGTTTGAAGTTGAACAAGTTTTTGAATTTAGCGGGAGTAGTGGAATTTATGAGTTGCCTATTGTTAACTTTTAGGACGGTTATTAGAAGTTCAGCATTGCGAATATCTCCTGTGGAAGTGAGGTGATGACTGGGGAATTGCCACACCACTTGCATGCTTGCTTTGTCTGGCATGCCTGAGTGCCTGCATCCTGGTGGGGGGGGGGGGGGTTTCATTATCTTTTATGCCTTTTTTTAACCAGGTTTCAGTAACTATGAATACATCAGGAGTGTATGTGGCAAGGTGGGCATGTATGTCATGGATTTTATTGCACATACTTCTTAGGTTCATATTTAGGAAGGTGAGTTTGGGTTCTGTTTTTTACTGAGATGTATTAGGTGACTGGTTTATTTTTGGCATTGGAAATTATAGTTTTATAGTCAGTGGGACCTGGGTTGGGGTGAATATCTCTGCTAATTTTTTGAGCTGATGTTTTACAGAGGGAAGAGTGTGGCCAGTTATATGTTGGTCTTGGTTTGGTATTTGATTGTAAATTTGGATACTTAGTTTTGAGATATTTATAGATAAACAAATCAGATATGGTTTGTTTGTAGAGATAGGGTGTTATGGAAGAAGGCAGACTGGATAGATGTTGATATTCCTTCTGAGGATTGGTTGAAGTCCTAAGTATTTGAAGGAGGTGGATTTGATAATTGGTGATGAAGGCTAGTAGAGTGAGGAGGAATAGTAAATAATCTGACTTAGGAGAATATTATTTTACTTGGGTTTCATTTTTGTTGTAAATAAGGATTAGAAAATGTTAGGATGGTAATTGTTTGGTTGTAGAGATGTAACTTAATAGTTAAAGGGGGCAAGAATTAAGACAGTTTGAGACAGACTCTTGAGTGGTAAATAAGAGTGGGTACTACTATTGGGAGCAAATCTATTGATTGTTTTCTTCTGGAGAGAACTGATTGTATTGGTTTGAGGAATATGTTGGTGGTGATATGGAAGTGTAAATGTAGAGTATGATAGGGTGGATGTGAATTGGGGGTAAGGAGTGGTGGGAACCTGCGTATTAGTGAAGGTGAACAAAGCAGGTAAAAAAATAGGCAAAGGGACAGAGAAAAAAAAACAATCAGTGACTTAACTTAAACATCCACAAATCTGTTGAGAGAGAGAAGTAAAAGGAACAATGCATTTTAAAAGACCTCTGAGGTAGTAGATGAAAGTCTTGATGCAGTTGCTCTAGGACATAGTTTTAGTAGTAAAGATAGTCCAACATCACCTTGACCAGACTAATGATGATAACAGTAAAAAAAAAAAAATTGCACTTGACTGTTTGAACAAATGTTTAATGTAAGCAGGTATCTATGGACTGTCATTTAGGGACTTCTCAAGGATAAACCTACTTCGGCTTGTAGAAAACTTATGCAAAATTCCCAACAATCCCTTTAAAATAGATTCAACCGAGAGGGCATTTAGCTTTGACTTTTGCTACAACATAAAAAACTGCATAGAAAAGCTGTATATAAAAGTCAAGTAGCCAGTCACCTTAAATATAATGGGACACTCAGGAATAAACCTCACTGGTAGAAATCTCCTATAAATTAACTGGATGACAAAAGGAGAAGAATAGAATAGTTACAATAAATTTCCATCTGCTGTATCAAGACCACAAATAAACATAAAGTCAATGAATTTCATAGCAATATTAGAAAATCTAAAGCAAAGTATTCCCTCAGATATAAACAGAAACTACAAATCTTTCTTCAGCTGTGACAGAAAATAAGGAACTTTATCTAATGATGCACTTAGCTCATCCATAATATTATCACACACACTGACCCCAAGGATATAGCCAGAATATTAGCAGACAAATTTAGCTCTAACTGTACCCGACTAATTCAGATTAAAGCCCTCGATATCCCTGAAAAATCACTTTGAAGCAAGTCTTAGAATCATTGCCAAGGGTGAAAAATTATACTTCCATGGATCCAGACAACATACCAGACTGCCTTCTCATAAGTTCCAAGTATGGACTATCTGAGCCTCTTCTTAAGCAGTTCTTCCTCACTCTGTCTACAGGCTTTGTGCTTGGTGCCTGCAGAACATCACTGTGACACCCCGACATAAGAATGCCCCTCTAAAGATACAGATAATTACTGGCAAATAATCATCAATAACCTTATATGTAAAGCCATATAACACTGTCATAGCAGAACTCATTTATACAGACATAGAAGAATAAGTGACTCAGACCCCAGTTTTGTTTTGTGAAGGTCAGGTTCTGCCTCTCGTACTTAATAAGCAGTTTTGAAGTTACAGTGGCTGAGGAAAGAATGCACTGCTTATCTTGCCTTAGTCAGAGCTTTTCATGGTTTCCCACATACAAGAATTATTGAAAAATTACACAAACTTTGTCCAGTGAATTGGCTATCTATCCAAAGGCTCCTAGTTTGTGAAAGTTGTGGGTACTCTCTGAATGTAAAAGTGCAATGAGTGGGGTGCCACAGGGATTCATGCTATTACCTCTCAGGTTTAGCATTCCAACAGATTACATGAACACTTACAGCTCTACTCAGCTAATCACATCTACTACAAAAGTCCACAAATATACAATGTACCTTGCAGTGAGTACCAATTCATAATCCTAACATAATAAAGATACATTGCTGTCTAACAGACAACATAAGTAAGCACCTTACAACTTTTGCAGTAAGATTTTATAACACCGAATATAAAGAAATCACTTACAATTGGGTCTATATTATGTAGTCAAAAGGTAAAAAGAGAGAATGCTCTTTTACTGAACACTGAAAGGCGAAACCACTAAATATCGAAGACACGGAACAGCAGTTTTTCCCAGGGAAAAAAAGTCCCTGGGCTGTTTTCAGGACTTTGCCATTTGTTCCACTGTGGTGTGATCTCAGAGTTGGTAATATGTAAATAGGGGGTGGGGGGAGAAGTCGTTTTTTTTTTTTTTTTTGTGCAGAGCAGAGATTTTTTCCTAGGGAAAAAAATTACTATTCTGTGTCTTCGATATTTAGTGGTTTTGCCTTTCAGTGTTCGACAAAAGAGCATTTACTCTTTTTATCTTTTGACTATGTAATATAGACTCCTTACAATCAAGTCCACAATGCAACCAGCTTTTGCACAGAGACCCTCATCCAAGCATTGGCACAATATGGCTGGAATGCACTCAAGCAGTGGCGTAGCAATGGGGGGGTGGCCGAATGTGGGGGGACAGGTGCGAAAGGGGTGATCTGCCTGGGGTGGCGCTTTTGGGACTGTTGCATAGTCTTAATTACATTTAAAAAAAACTGTTGTTTTTTTAGGGGGCAGGTACTCCTCTTTACGTACCATCCTGTATTATCACATCATTCTTTCAGTCCATCTGTACATGCTGTTCTTCCTTTTGGCCCATGTCCTGCACAATTTTGAAATAGCTTTACTGCCTTGAGGAGTTATTATTGCTACTCACATTTCAAATAAGTAATTCATTATTATTGCTTGCTCCATTTTGGGTTTAATTGCTGCTACCTGTTGTATGTGTTTGGTTTTACTTGCTGTAAGGACATTTTCTTAATTGATGCTCCATTTTGGTGGATGTTTTAATTCATTGTTATTGTGCTGCTAAGTAAGGACAATTTGGAAAGTGTGAGTTTGACTGTGTGTGTGTGTGTGTGTGTGTGTGTGTGTGTGTGTGTGTGTGTGTGTGTGTGTGTGTGTGTGTGTGTGTGTGTGTGAGTGTGTGAGTGTGTGAGTGTGTGAGTGAGTGTGTGAATTGCCATGCCCCAGTTAAGTATAACTGGTGGTTAGCATTACTCAGGCTCAAACCCTCTACCTTAGGCACAGGTGCCTGAAATCTCTACCCATACCAACACATGTGATTTGAGCTGTCAACTAGATTTTCCTGGAATGTTTGCAACATCCTTTTGTTTTGTTCCTCTTAAGATTTTTGGATTTCTGGCAAATCATTGAGAACTGAATTTACTATATAATGATAGCCATTTAAGTTTCTGTCTTCATATTTTTCAAGAAACCCATGGTAACTCAAAACACTTTATTGTAGCAACTTTCCAAGATTATGCAAGCAATGTTTAAAATGTGTCCCTGGTTTTGGGCCTTTGCACCCCCCAAATGCATTTTGGCTTTTTCCAGATTTCTTGTACTGAAAAGTTGAGAGATTTGAGTGTCAAGTAGATTTTACAAGCAGCTGAGAGCTTCAGGGGAAGATACGATTAGTGATGCTTATACCAAGTGTGTTTGTATTGCTAGTAGCACACTGGATAGTATACTTGCTTTTGATGCAGAAGGCACAGTATGTAGATGAATCACTGATACTGTACTGTGTTGTATTTAAAGGGAGTTGATACTACAGTCCTGTGAATGCCCTCCTTTGGAGGAGGTACCTAGTAATTATGAACCTGTTATCAGTTTGCCCTCCATTCCCTATTGCAATATTACTACCTTATTTTTTTAATGTAATGTAAGTAATTTATTCTTCAAGGGCAACAGCACTTTATATTTCATTGTTTTATCTACAAATAAAGTTGTTTGCTGGCAGCAACCTCTTCATTAGTTACAGATCTCTGTAATGTGGAATTATTTAGATGACTTTTACTTCTGCAGAGATTGTGTATATTTACTGATATTGGTGGATTGTAATGACAGAAATTTGTGTAGACTTTTATGATGGAGATGTTCCAAATTGTGCAGTTTTGTCATTATTGGTTCATAACTTTTGTTTCATTGCGTACTGGAAAAAATATTCAAAACAAATTTAAAGCATGTATAGAATAAAACTTAGTATTGGCGGAAAGACTTTTATTAAAATAACAAACGAATAACAGAGATGAGCTCTTTCGCAACACAGTTGCTTATTCAGATCTAATACCTCATGCAAAGTTGACATAATTTATACTAAAACAAGTTAAAACAATTAACGCAAAGCCAATCAGGGCTTCAAAGACCTAGATCTCAGGACTGGTTTTAAAGAGACATTGCCATTCAGCCTCATACCCCTGTTTTCAGCAAGTGTGTAAATCCATTTAACCTCTGAACATTCAGTGTAGGTCTTAACATCCCCTCCTCTTACAGAGACCTTACATCTCTCTAAAACCATAAATTTAAAGGTATGTTAGCCATCCATCTTAACAACATGCCGTGTTGGGCATGTAATGTTTGCAGTTATATTAGGACTGATAATGCTTTTACACATCTCTTAAGTGGACGATTTTTTGTGTTTGACTGTCTGCTGACTGTAGTACCAAAAATTTGGTGTATTTAGCTGTGTGTGATTTGTATGCTTCATACTATGTTGTTATAATCACTAGATGTTTTAGAAATTGCATAAAGGAACACATCTATGCAATTAGCATAGGTGATATTAAGAACGCAATAGCTAGGCACGCTAGGCAGCGTTTCTTTAAAACCAGCCCTGGGATCTAGGGCTTTGAAGTCATGATTGACTTTGGGTTAATTGTTTTAACTTGTTTTAGTACAAATGATGTGAGGTTTGTATGAGGTATTAGATCAGAAGAAGCAACTGTGTTGCGAAAGTGCTCATCTCTGTTATTCATTTGTTATTTTAATAAAAGTGTTTCCACCAAAACTGAGTTTTATTCTATAAGACTTTGCTTATTTTATGTTAGTCAGTTTGCGCTGAACCCTTATTTTTATTTTTTATTTGAAATTTAAAACACTCTAATGATTGTGCTGCATTATACAAGGAATATAATTTAATACAATCAGGAAGGTGTTTGCATAGTCATAAATATGTGTGATTTGAAAACATCCTAAATATGTATGATTTTGAAAACAGCCCAAAGGTAAATTTATACACCACTGGCCAGATGCATTTTTTTTAAATGTGGGGTTCAATGCTCTTTCAATGAATGTGGGTTTCAACAGCAGAGAAGTTTTAATGCTTAGTCTGTTTTCATTGTGAGACTGTATTGTTTTGTTTAGCAGATGTCTATCAGTGTTTGTGCTATAAAATTTTTAAAATAAAAGTTTTAAATGAAATCCAAATAATCATTGAAGAAGTAAAGCAGTATACACATAGGTTCATAGGTGTTGACTAGGCTAACGACCACAAGGGCTTTTTCAAGCCTAGCTATACATCTCAAATCTCTGACAAGTTCTGATAACCTTGATAAGTGTAAGCACGGGCCTGGGAGATGAACCATTTACAGGCTACCTGTGTCCATTAGAGACATAGGAGCCAAACCAGGGATGAATATCTAATTTCCAGTCCAATTGTCCAAGCTGCACTTGAATTGGGTTAGGGGAGAACTCTGATTCACATGGATGGGGAGCTTATTCCATAGATGGGGGTAGTCTCTGGGATGCATAACCTCTCTCTTCAGCAGGTCCTGTTTATATCACAGGTAAGGTTTAAGTCTTTAATGGGTAATTCTAGTGCTGTTTGTTTTGTGGATATGCAGGAGGTCCATCAGAGTGTGGTCTGACAATGAATGTATGCCAGTCATAGATCTCCTCTCAAAAGCCTGTATGAGACAATACAGGGAAAGGACCTTAAGGCAGTCTGCATAGAACATTTTACTTATGCCCTGTATTCTTTTAGTGAGGAACCTCGGTGGACATTCCAACTGTTGTGTGTGCCTGGTTAGGTATATACCAAAGTGGGAACTGTATTCCAATGATAGATCTGATGAATACTGAATAGAGTGGAATGATGACTTCCTTTGAATCAGATGTCATACCTTTGCTTATAAGTTGAGCAGCATAGAATGATTTCCTCACTACTGTAGACACGTGATGGTCAAAGGCTAGATTACTATCTGTGTGTCCCTAAGTCTCTGACTACTGGGTTAAGTCTAAGTTGTTAAAATGTTTATGGTAAATTGGGAGAAATACCCAAGTAATGGGACACTGAAATGTATGTGGGGAGGGGAGTTGTGTATGGGGGGGCCATTTGACCATGATTTTGTGAGTGGGAAGGGGCAGCAAACTAGAAGACAGCCCTGGGCAGAACATACTCTAGCTATGCCACTGTACTCAATCCCTGCCCTTTGACACTGCAGTAGCACATTTCAATAATATAGTCCTAAAAATCTTAATAATTTTGCCCCAGTATGTACTAGAAGCGTTAAAGCTAACCCAGCACCCTTGTTAACTAGGGAAACTTAAAACCTTATGTTACAACATGGCAAAACCAGAAAGATTGGCACAAAAATTGGCACAAGAAAACACATACAGACTTATTAGACAGGTAGGAAATACTTCAAAACAAAACAAAAACACAATTACTGTAACTCATTCCAAAGCAAACACCAAAATAGCCCACACTTTTCTGGTTATCCATTAACTAATTGCTACCCCAGGTCAAATTACCACCCCTATCCCCACAAGCAATAACACCACTAACTGAATCCCCAGATAGTTCAACTCCTACTTCATACAAACAATAACATACCTGACTAACAAATTCCTCAGATATCCTCTTAATACTATCACCCTGTTCTAGCAACTCACAGCAAGATATTTATAGTCCATTTCCTACCTCCACTATCAGAAAACGTCTAATTTAAAATCAACCAACTTTGTTGCGGAACAACTATCCTCTGACTACTGACAAATGGCTACTGATGCTATTGCTTACCCTGTCCCCATACTAATAACATAGATCTATATCCAAATAGTAAGTCCCATTCATCTGGAAGAAATCATTCATCATGTCACTACATTAAGGTGGTACATCCATAGACCTCAGTAACTTCAGGCCATAGTGATCCTCTCCCACCTAGCAAAAATACTAAAAAAGTGCATTTACTCTCAATTCATACAACACCTAAACTCAAATCATCCCCCCCGAACAAAAGCATGGTTTTAGATGCTACACAGTGCAGCTACCCCCCTTCATTTTACTGATACAATAAGCAAGCACAGAAGTAACATTAAATAAGTGTCAGCGATGCTCTGAGATTTATCTAAAGCTTTTGACACAGTATCTTACCACTAACTACTTCCAAACTCAAATCTGTAGGTCTTTCACAATTTTCACTTACAAGGTTCCTTAATTACGTATCAGATAGACAACAGGCACTCAAATGGAAACAGCGATTCTCTTTCTGTCTCCCAATCATAGTAGCAGTTCAACAAGGATCTGTACAAGGGCCTCTTTACTCTGATATCTTCATTAACAAAGTCCTCACTTCTGTAGGTAAGGTAAGCATTGTACAATATGGAAATGATTCAGCTTAAATATGTCCAGCCCCAACACTACCTGAACTCCAAGAAATGACTCGAAATTCCTGCTCTTCTATTGAGGACTAGTTAAACACTTCAATGATGCTTCTCAATCCTAACAAAGTTAATGCTTTTTATGCCAAAGCAATATCTCAAACAATTTCAAACAGCTGCTAAAAAGACTAGAATTGAACTAGTAACTCAGACTAAATGATAAGATATTCAAATAGACAACAACCTTAAATTTGATCTAGAAATACTTCAAACTATTTAAAAAAAACACTAAAAGCTAGATTTGTTCTACAGGGCCAAACATTACCTGTCACAGCAAGAATATTTCTAGTCTCAGCCTGCTTAATACAAGTCCTTCTCTATGCTGCATCTTATCCTATCTTTACTAACATAAGTGTCTCGCTAAAGACCAAACTAGCCTCCTGCTATAATAAAACTTCAAAATTTGAGGCCAGTGCTACACATAGAACCCAACACTGTAAGGTCTTAAAACATCTAAACTTGCTAGAATGCAACAACCACACCACATTCTCTCAGGTACTTATTATGTATACACTAAGTCACTATCCCAAAAAATGCCCAGAATTAAAAAAAGCACTACTGCCATACACTCCTGCAAGGGATCTCTGGTCTTCTGAAAAATTCCTCCTAACTTCTAAGAAATCTAACAAGTCATCAGGAGAGTGACCATACTCCTGCTTTGTGTACAAACTGTGGAATGATATCCCCTAAAATTAAAAATGATAGACAAATTACCCTGCTTCAAAACAGAGCTCAAGCAATACTTAAACCAAAGCTGGACAAGCTCATGCTCATCTTCAGGCTGACAGTTTCTCCCATGACCTCACATTCTTCTCAAATCCTTTCATCTACTTGTCCAACAGATCCCCTCCCTGATAGTTATCCAGCTTACATCATACAGTGAATGTATAACTCTGCTAAAACCATATTTCTCTTAAAAATCAAACTGTTAATTACAAATGTTATATATTGGAAATATTCTCCTGCAACCTTTGCTGAAAATGGATTACTCTCAGTCAGATTTTCCTCATCAACAAAGATAATTTCTTAATCAATCAATCAATTAATCAATCCAGTTTGATCCTTTTTTCTTATAACAAAATGGTTCCTATGCAAATACCCACGCTAATGTCCTAAATCTACCACAAAAGCTCAGCAAGACAAACTGGAGGAATAGGTTCCTAACACATCATTTTCCCACCTTATGGAATAAGATGGCCTCTTCAAACAAAGTAGGACTTTGGCAACCTTTAAGGCTAGTCTTGATGACTGGATGGATGGAAACAAATTTACACCAATGATTCCATGGAAGTCCCTGCTTGACTTTGGAATGTGGGAGGTAAGCAGTAAAAAAGTGCTTGATGTAGCTCAGTGTGTGTGATATACCTTTAAGAAGCTTTCCAGTCAGTAAGCACATGCATATAAGTACTGAGCACATGCAAGCAGGAGTGCGATTTTGTAGTGAGCAGCCGAAGTTAAAGTTTAATGTTCCTGGTATCCATTCTGATGTATTTGTGTGTAATAAACTACTTAAACGAACACGCAGCCTCTCCATCTTATTGAATATACATAAGATGAGTGATACTTAACAAGGATAGCAAGAATTTATAACTTTGTCTACTCAAAGGTGCCCATGTCTAGACAGCTTGTGGCCTCTCCATAATCGCTTGCATAAGTATTCTTCTTATGTTTTTATGAGTCTGTGTGATATCATGGGTACACAGATGGTATTGTGGGACAAAAAATGTATTTAATATGTCAATCGTCATCCAGGCCATTTTGTTTGGGGGGGGGGGGTATAACGCATTATAAAATGAAATGCACTTAGAGTGATGCTGAAAAATTAATAATGAAGGGAAAATCATGAGATGGTAAAAACATAGTCTACCTAAATGTGCTAAAGCCAAACTTCCTGAAGTGAAATTTACCTCCCTCACAATCCCACCTCCCCTGATGACCACTCTGTAATAATCAAGTATATAAACTGAAATAAAAACATTTCTACAGTAGGGCATAGCTCTATGTAACCCCCTACAATGTATACCCTCAGTCACTAAAGACACTACTTCTGTATTTGCACCAATGCAAAGAAAGAAGATATAACAGTTATTTCCTTTCTCCAAGGTGACACAACCCCAAATGTTCTGTATTTGGAACTTATTGGATAAGGGAAGTGCCATAACAGTAGGGTGGAGCATCCTTCTCCAAAAATATGTCTTGTTCACATGTCAGTATTTATGGGTCTATATTGAAATCATGAATGTTCACTTACCTGAACACCTAAACGCCGACACATATTCCGCAAACCGCAAATACACCAAATGCCCTAAACCACGAAATTCAAAAACTTGAAATGTCATAGTTGTCCCATCCAACTGCATACTACCTACACAAACAAACTAAATAAACCACATACGTACACTAACCAAAACCCGACTTCTAACCCAAAACTAAACCCTACTTCTAACCCTACACTAAATCTTGCATATACCACCAAGTATGCACTTAATTTAACCCGCACCATAACCCTAAGGTCCATAACTATCGCACACTTACCTTAAAAAGCTATACCCAAACAAACTAAATAATCCATACACATACACTTAATAAAGCCCTACTTCTTACCCTACACTAAATCTAATGCACTTACCTTAACCCGCTCCCTAACCCTAAGGTCCGTAACTATCGCACACTTACCTTACGGAGCTATACCGCAGAAGGGCCAACCATGATGATTTGACATTTTGGATTTCGCGCTTCAGAACGATCAATGTTTTTGTGGTTCGATGAAGACGTGTTGGCGTTTAGATATTCGGGTAAGTAAACGTTCGATCTTTTAATATAGACCCGTGATTACATATACTCACATGCAATGCTAATTTTGTCTGAGGAATACCAGTCATGGCAAGTCATATTTGATAAGCTAAAGCAGACTCAAAAACATTTTTTTTTAAGTTTTTGGATAGAGTCTTCCTATAAGTGCAAACCAGATTAATCAATTGCTTAATAATAATAATAATAATAATAATAATAATAATAATAATAGCATTGGCTGCTTCTTTCATTAATCTAATACTTTTTTTTAACTTGAAAGAAATAAGATATAAAATGTTAGACTATTTCCTTCCCGAAGATGGGGGGGGGTGTGGATACAATCAGTTGTCTTTCTAGCAGATGACTTATATGAAAAATCCTCAGAATGTTGATTTGTAGACTTAGCTGTGTATTTTGAATGAAGTGATGAACTTTTAAATGATCCTTTCTAAGATCGAAGAATTCAGTGCTAACATTAATTTATTTCCTGTGAATCAAAACATAATGAAATTCATTTACATTTCTGACCCCCCCCCCCCCAATTGCACAGAAATGCTGCCTGGGGAATTATTGTCAGTGGTCTGTATGTAATATAATGTGACTATGTAATCAAAAACCCATTCAGTTTGGCAAACTGCGTCATGAGTTAACACACTTCATTTTATCATTCACTCTAACAGCTGCCTGAGTGACAACCTTCATAAAGACAATAGTGGTACATTTTCCTCTACTAAGTGTTGTTTAGTGGAAAGACATTTATTTGTTGCAAATTTCTGCATTCATTTTCAATACATGAAGAATGTGAAAATCATCAGGACCTTTGTAAATTGTATCTCAGATTACTGTGAAGCAGTATCATTCAGAAATGTTTTTATATGCATCCCGTAGATAATTTTGACATCACACACACACACACACACACACACACACACACACACACACACACACACACACACACACACACACACACACACTTTGCCACCATTTCATGCAACTTTAGAAATCACTAGGTATGAATTTATGTCCATTATACTGTTAGGCTGGATTAACAATAAACAGGTTATTATTAATTCTGTCCTATCCTGACAATTGTTGAAGAAGATTAATCAGTGCGGGCATTTATTCAGTGATTCATCTTTGCTGTCTCAGGCTCAGTTTTGGCTACCTTCATTTAATGAACTGAGCTGATAGTTGGTGGTGTATCTGGGAAGCTTGTTTTTCTTTTATTATTATTAATAATAATAATAATAATAATAATAATAATAATAATAATAATAATAATAATAATAATAATACCTTACTGGATTTATTAATTTCAGTTGATAGCTTTGTTTATCAAAAATAGTCCCATCAGTTTTACTCTGCCTTATTCTGATTTTTTCAACAATGTGGATGAGTTTATTAGCATCATCCTATTAAATATGTAATGTCATATTTTTCTGCATATTACACATGTAACACACCATCTGATGTTGGAGACTACAACATCCTCTTCAAGCATGCTAGGAGGAAACTTTCCAATTCTAAGACCATAAAGGGTAAGATTAGCGAGATGTGTTTTTGTGATGTAGTGTTTTCATGATAAAAATAAAGTTATTTGCTGTGTAAATGCTTGGGTTTTCCAAGTAGTGACATTGCCTGGGGCCCATTAACTTCATGATTGTTGACTGCATCAAACATGCCACCTGTTCTCTTTAGGGTCTCTTGGTACTGTTTGCCTAAAGAAAAAATATTAAATATTTTCAATACCTATTACTGCCATAACTTTATTCAGTCTTTCCGATAAAGCAATTTTACTTAAAAAGTGGAAAAAATATCAAAGTAGCTAGCAGTGTAAATGTTAAAATGTGGTGACTACAAATAATCAAGTTGCTAAAACAGATGCGATTAGGACTTCACCTACAGATATAAATAAAATAAAACAGCATAGACCTCTCTAGGAGAGTAATACTGTAGACTTTGTTTTATTCAGAGAAAGACAAATTAAGTAAGGAGTGCTGTATCTACTCCCTCATGACATCTAGCTGAAATACCAGCATGTTTGAAAGTGTTGGATTTGACACAAGTATATTCTCAATTATAGTTCATTCTTTCTTATCTCAGATTAATTCTGTCCTTTTCCCATTTTTTTCTGCTGTTCTTACCTGAGTTAATGCTGTTCTGGGTTTGCCTTGTATGTCCTTAAAGGCAGAAGGCAGAACTTCAGAATGTAAGCAAAGCCGCCTGCATGGTGGATTTTGTAAATGCGCAGCATTTAGCTGTCTTCATGGAGAAGGAAGTAATAGAGTCTGTTGAAATGGCGCAGATAACAGAACTGGCATTTGGAGAACTTGTAGATGATGTTCTGTTAAAAATAATTGAGGATGATCCAGGTGACAGATCTGCTGTTTCATGTGATGATATGGCAGATGAATTTTCTGGAAGTGTTGCGGATGGTAATGTAGAGAAGAAAACAGGTGATGTGGCAGCAAAGAATAGATCAGTTAGACCTTATGCAGCAGTGACAGAAAGGGAAACAGGAAAGCAGCAACAAACTGAGAAGGTGGCTGGTTTTGTGCAACAGATAATGCAGTAACTAAAACGTATGCTGCAGTGACAGCAGGCAAAAAGGAGAGCAGTAACAAACTCTAAGTGAAACTGTTTTTAAAAAGAAGAGAAAATGACCTGTGAAAATGTGAACAAAGAATGACACTTTAATAGACACATATATACTGGACAATTTGGTAACTTCTGTGTTGTAAAGCTAAAGAAAATTGGTCTTTTATGTGTACTGGGTGAGACACGTTTGCTTAACATTTGAAATTGATGGACTAATGATGGGATTTCTGGAACCATGTAACAAAAATAAGGACAATTATCCATAGAACAAGTATTTGTTTTCTGGTAGTTACTTAAATGTTAATAAAATTTACTTTGCAATTTAGAACACATGAAATGGCAGCAGATGATAAAAAATGCATGCAGGGTCTGTGTGAAACCTTTGATAATACTGTAAAAGTTAAAGATAATAGAAACGTATGGAATGGATGGTGGAGGCTGGAAGGGGTCTATATTATATTCTCGAAAGCCGGCAATATCAAAGCTGATACTGTCAACACAAGAATAGCAAAAGCACACAACATCAAACGTGTAAACAGAAATCTCCATAAGGGGAGATTTCCGTTTACTGCAATGTAGTGCTGTCTCAGAGTTGGTATATTTAAGTAGTAGGGAGTGTGGGGGTCTTTCTCCCCTGCTTAAACTCATTAGGGTACTTTTTTCTTTTTTTTTGTTGTTTTTATAAGTTCGATGTTTAAAGACATCGATCATATGGTGTTTGATATTTTCACCTGTCGATCTTATAATATAGACCCGTCTGGAAGCTGTTTTGAAATGTAGAAAAAAATTGTGAAACACTTGCCAAGTGTTAATTTTGTGGCTGGCCATAGAGGGACATTAAGATAAGCTGGCCAAGCAAAATCATGTTTCTTTTCTGGGAACTTTTCTCACTTAATTAATGGTTGTGACAAAGTAGAATGTAATCAGTGTGGGAAAAAAGGGTGTACAGCAAGATATTTGCCTGGATTCAGGTTGTATATAAAAAGTCCAAGTAAAAACAGAAGACACAACCCTCAAACACAACCAGTAACAAAAAACACGGGGTTGCAAGGAGTCACTGATACCAAACACGACTCAGCAGAATACTTTTAATGTCACTTCACAAGTAGATGTTTATAAAAAGGAACTTTTTAGATGTATTTTCAAGAGCTAATAGTAAATAATGAAAAAAGAATGGGAAAGTGAAGAAAACATACACAAGGAAGGACAAGAGGCTTGGGGAGAAGGTTAAATAAGCAAAGAAGAAACTGTAAAAGAAAAACTATGAATGAAAAAATAAGGAAAGTGGGTGCATGTAAGTAGAGGTCAGAAGAATGACTTAATACTAGCTTTTTTAATGTTCTAGCCAATTATAATTCTGAGGATCAGGGATTATTTGTACATAAACCCAGCAAAAAAAATTATTGGAAAAAAGAGTAAATAAATAAGAAAACAAATATGTAAAAGGATTACTCCTAAACCTAAAAAGAAGGAAAAGCAATAATTTTCAAGTATTTGCAGTAAATTTGCAGTAATTGTAAACAGTAGTATTAACACTAAAACGATAGGGATACTGTTACTCTGTTAGAGGATGTAAGATTCCTGACAAAAGAAGAAAAACTGAAAACTGAAAAATTGTGGGTTGGAAATATAATATGGCACTTAGGAACAGAAGCTTGTTCTCGAGTGGCTGAGTTGTGTCAGAAAACAGTGAACATACTAGATGTAATGTTAGTAAGGATAGGAAGGTTAACTGTTGTGGATGTGAGGTAGAGAGAACATGCTTAAAGAATTATAGCATTATATGTATATATAACTAGCAAGTAAAGAGAGAATATGTTTCATCAAATATTAGACTATCTGGTGGTTAATATGAAAATTATAATTACAGGGACTTTGTGATTTAGGATAAAATGAAGAAAGAAAGGGAAATATGTAAAACAAATACAGGAAGTGATAAAATGTGGTAATTTAGCTGTGTGGAACAAAAGGCAATAGATTTATAACAGGGGGGTACTTGGATCTGAAACTGATTATTTTGTATTAGAAAATGGGCATCCTGTAGATCGTATGCTGATTGGTGAATGAACGTTCTCCAGCAGGGTGTTAATTTACAGGTAATACCTGTGGTGGAACTCGAAATGAAAGAAAGGCATTATTTTACACTTGTTACACAGCTCTTTTACAATTTAGTGAACATAAAATAATAAAAACATAGAAAACTGTGTATGCTTTTATATTTGTGTGAGAGTATATGCGTGCATGAAAGTGAGAGTGACATTGTTCGATCGAGCCATTATTTGACACACAATAAGCAGTGTTTTTGCTGTTTAGCTAGTGAAAAACTGCAAAAAAATAATAAAACTAAAATGTGTATTTATTTATGCTTCTGTCTGCGTGTGTAAGTGTATGCATCCTTGCATGCATGTAAGCAGAGTGTGTGTGTGTGTGTGTGTGTGTGTGTGTGTGTGTGTGTGTGTGTGTGTGTGTGTATGTGATCTGAGATCAGCAGCCGCAGTTATGAGGTGTATGCATACCTCTCCCTCTCAACCTCTCCCTTTGTGAGAGGGAGAAAAAATGAGAAATCGATCAAACAGTGGCAGCAGCAGTTAACAGTTTGCATATCTCTCAACCTATTAGCTCAAAAAATCTGGATAAAACCTAAAATAAAATGGGACTAAAGGCTCAAAAATATGAACATATTTTAAATATTGCTCTTATAAAATTAGAAAGTTTCTTGAATAACAGGATTTGGGTTAGCATGTACTTGCTGAAGGAAATAAAGTCTGAAACTCAAATGTGTGCCATTATTTAATCACTTCAGTCCCCAAAGATTGGCAACCAACCACACATTTTAAGAATATGGGACCAAAAAAATGAAGTAGATATCTGGATATTTTTTGTAAAAGTTATATTTTGAATGTAAAATACTTCCTCCAACACCGTTTACATATACTACAGCAAGTTTGAAACATTAGGCGGGAGGAATTATTTTACATCAAAAATATATAAAATGTAATATAGTAATGAAAAGTAAGTAAAAGACAGCAATTTTACAGAAAGTTCATTCTCTAAGTGCAATAATGGCCTCCAAGGTGGGTGTTACTACATATTATACCATGACCCCCCATTAATATTCCAAAACATGCACACTGATTGGCCAGCATGCACGTTGTAAATCGACTTATACTAATGGAAAAAGGTCTGGTCGCCCGGACTTTTTCCATTAGTATAAGTTTCTTTTAAAACACTGTCTCGTATATGTTAAAAGAGTTTAACATAGCGACACAGGTTTTAAAAAAGCAACGGAGATCTCCGTTGCTTTTTTTAAAGCTGTCTCGCTATGTTAAACTCCTTTAACATAGCGACACAGTGTGTAAAAAGCAACGGAGATCTTGCTTTCTCCGTTGCTTTTTTTTAAACCTGTCTCGCTATGTTAAATGGGTTTAACATAGCGAGACAGCTTTAAAATAAGCAACGGAGATGTCCGTTGCTTATTTTAAAGCTGTCTCGCTATGTTAAACCCATTTAACATAGCGAGACAGGTTTAAAAAAAAAAAAAAGCAACGGAGAAAGCAAGATCTCCATTGCTTTTTACTGTTTCACTATGTTAAATGGGTTTAACATAGCGAGACAACTTTAAAATAAGCAACGGACTTATTTTAAAGCTGTCTCGCTATGTTAAACCCATTTAACATAGCGAAACAGTAAAAAGCAACGGAGATCTTGCTTTCTCCGTTGCTTTTGGCCACAGCTCTGATGTACTGCGTAGGCATGCACAGTACATCAGAACTGCCGTGGATACCAGCCAGCTGTGGAAGGGCAGCAAAGAGGCATTATACAATGCCATTATTTAAGAAAAGTAATTATTTCTTTTCTTAAATAATGTCATAGTATAATAGCATTAACCCACGCCTGGGTGTGGGTAATGCAGGATTTACCCACGGTTGTCTTTGTTTTGTCCCTGGGGCTTCGCCCTCGGGACCAAACCACGCCAACCGTGGGTAAATCCTGCATTACCCACACCCAGGCATGGGTTATTGCTATAATAAATGTCCTTCCAGGGGTGCAGAGCCCCTAATACGTAACACATGATACACAGTGTACATTTTTTAGCTGCATGATGCATAATGGGAAGTTTCTTCACTTGTACGTTAAAATGTTACACATTGTGTTTAATTGTGGAGCAGACTGCTCTACCTCTGAATACACTCCATGTTCTGTGGACTATGATACATAAGTCTTTTTTTTAGGATGAAAATCCTTTAGAAGAAGCTCTCTTCCTATGCCATGGATTTATTATAATACTTTGCATATAGGTGCACAAGTGTGATAAAATCTATTTATTATCAGAATGAAAGAGAAGGATGGACTACTTCATCAAATTTAGCTAAGACCACAATGCTACCTGTAGTATTCTGTTGCACAGAAGACCCCTTAAACCCCAACAGTCGAAAAATATTACCAAAATGTCTGTGAACATTTTTTGATTGAGAATAAACACACCAACATTTATAAAGAATATTATATCACTTTTAATATTAATTGCTGTACGATATACTGTATATGTATATATAGGAAATCTAAACTAGATGCTTTCACTAATATACCACATGTGCACTGATTATTTTAATATTACAGTATAGAAGGCAACCAGTCAAACTGCTGGTGTTTGCTGCTGATGTGCTGGTATTTTAAATCTTCTGATAATGAGCGTCATTAAAGCAGTTTTGAATATTATATACTCATTCTGTATATGAGTAGCTGATGTCTAATCACCATTTTACCACTTATAAAACAGTAAGGTGGAAAAGCTACTCGCAAATCTAATAGTTCTTCGCATGATGGTATATTTCCTGTTGCCATAGGAAGAGACCTCTATCAATTATAGGGTTGCCATCTTTTCAAATGCCCAAAGTGAGACATCTGTGGTACAAACGTCAGATTTTGCAGGCTGAAATATACCCATGGCCAGTACAAAGGACAGAACTTCACTTTTTTGCCTAAATAAAAGCTTATTCTTGTAGCATTTTAGTTGCTTATTCTGTTTCTTATAAGATTTAGGTGTTTCAGATATAGAATAACTGTTTTTATGCAACTATTACATAAAATATAGGAAATAATTTTGTCCTAAAATCTCAGGAAATTTGCCATTTTTACATTTTTTTTGCAGGACATAACTGCCCAAAGAGGGACTGTCCCTCGCAAAGTGGGACAGGTGGTAACCATAATCAATTACCACTGCTTCAAATGTCTACCCAACATAATGATACAAAGTGAACAGACAGATACTGCCATGTATACCAACAATTTCCATTCCTAAATACAGATTATGAGTAAAATCTTTTGGCGGAATTAATGAAGAATGTGCCCCATGAAACCAGGCTAGTGCAGAGTAGAGAGGCATGCCAAAGCCCAGTGTAATTCATAAAGAATGCTACACAGTGTGTTAAGACCTTGTGCATAATCTTATTCCATTATGAAGCATAAGGGCTCCATGCATGTTGTACACGAGCAAATGATCTCAACCCCCCAGGGTCATATGTGATTTAAAGACACTATACCGTTTGTTTATGGGTTGGCCTTAATTACATATGTTATTCCACTGGCTCCAAGTACCTACAGTCATAGGAATAAACCTCTTAAGAGGCCAATGTGGAACACAAACCCTAGCAGTGTGTGAAAAACAATCAAAATGTGGAACACCCTATTTTCGCACTGTGCAAAAATGCACCATTTCCATAGAGCCTGGACAAATCTGTCTCAGTGTAATATTTCTACTATTACATTGAGACATTGACAGAATAAGAGAATGTGAATTAATATACATTTTCTGAAATAACAGAAGTTTATAATTCTAGTTTGTCATTTAAGCATAATTCATGATCTTTTCTCCAAAGTCATCAGTTTTAGGAAGGACTAAAAGGGACAGAGGTAAAACTGAAGTGAAAATAAGGACTTGTTAATATCTAAATAAAATAAGGAAAGTAAAGTGAATAAAAAATAAATAGCGAAATGTTTACACTAATGTTTACTGAAGAGCCCTACTGCTGTCTGAGCTACAGAGTGTACATATTCAGGCACTTACCTCTGACCCATTAGGGGAACAAAGCAGCTGCAACCCAACACAAGTACACAACCCATCAACAGAAGACATTCAGGAAGAACAAAAAATCCAAAGTTATAGTTCCCAGCAGCAGTCAGCAGCCCAGCACCAGCACTACCACAACCATCCCACTCCCAGTTTGAGTGACAAGGGAAATCTCAGCCCTTTTAGTTTTCCTTCAGGTTGTTGGTGGTTTGGTACACAGTCACTGCATAGCTTTCAACTGTCCAGATTTTTGCACAATGTGAAGATTTTTTTGCCTCATATTTTTTGTCTGTTCCTCATAAAACTTTTTTTTTGGGGGGGGGGGTCATTAAGAATTGAAGTCACTAAGTAATTATAGACATTCCAGATTCATGAGTTCATATCCTTCAGAAAAAAAATGCATGTCAATGCAGAACCTATTATTT
The DNA here is from genome assembly GCF_019279795.1 of Protopterus annectens. Taxonomy (NCBI): domain Eukaryota; kingdom Metazoa; phylum Chordata; order Ceratodontiformes; family Protopteridae; genus Protopterus; species Protopterus annectens. The sequence goes on from NC_056749.1 coordinate 499,708,252, forward strand.
GAACAATTTTAAAAGTGCATTGTTTAAAATCTACCACTATTTTTTACCCTTTGTCCTACCATTATTTTTGCCATTGTCCAGATGTCTGTACTAACAGGTTTAGAGGTATGTTTCCGACTGCTTTTAAAGAATTCCACTACATACTAATTTGCATTTGAAAAGAGCCTATTCAGTGATATCAGTTCAAATCCGTGCCAGATACCTCTTCCACCTCAAGCAGCAACCAAAATATAGTTTGTAACATTTTATCTAAACCCTTTCCCTTATCCTTTGCGTAAGAGTCTCCAACAGTCCTTAAGTTCCTCCTATCACTTTTGGTTTCAATGTCCATTAACTTATTTTACAACCCATCTGAGTAGCCTACATATTTTATTTTTCCTCTAAAACCTTAATAGTGCTTTGCTATGCTGTAATTCTTTTAATGCCTACTTCTAAATTTTCAAGCACATTGCATATTATTTGCAACTTTTGAGCAAAAGAGTTCATGGCATTATCCTGACTCAGATTGCAAATAAGGTTGCAGGAGGTAGCAACGTTTTTAAATTAAAGAGAAGGGTCTTGATGCATCCTATTAGGCACTTCACTAGCAAATGTAACTTCCACTACTTGTAATATTGTCTGTATTTCAGTCAGCATTGTTCACTGTACCCAAATGCATTACAGTAACTGTCCGGCATCTCGTTACCAAGTCCCGTACACTGTGTCTTGAGTCTTATCCAGCCATGGTACAATAAATTGAATCCTCAGGTCTGGATAAAAAAAAAATGCACACAATGAAAACCACAATGGCCTTCTTCAAAATCAAAATGGTGCCCTATCTTTCTCTCTCTCTGTTCCCTGCAGTACCTATTTTAAAGGTATTGCATTGGCACAAAAACTAGTAGAGGCACGCAACTGACCGAATCCTCTGTACCCTCAATAGCTCCCTTTGCCTTAAGAGCAGTGACTTGATTGGCTTGTATACTACAATGCCTTATATAAGCCAATCTACAATCTCAAAGTGGAGCTACCATTGTTCAATGTGGAACAGCGGAACTGTCAGCTAAAGTAAGTCGATGATGAATGCGGAGCATTCAACGCAATCTAAAGCACTTTATTGCTCAGCCTATAGTGTTTGTTGTATATCTTACCTTAGTCCCCATTCCCTACTGTTATGTTGCTCAGCTTTTAGAGGTGAGCAGCAAAATCAGCACTTAATTAGAAAAATGTAGTAGGAAAAACCCTAACAGCAATAGAATTGTCTGTGGTGCAGGCAAATCTGCTACTTCAAAGACATTGCCTGTACCTACACGTAGTGATGTTGCCTAGTTCATACCAATGGGAGGTCTTACAGCATGCTATCATTTCATTGCCATTTTATGATAATGATTTGGTGTGAAATGTCATGTCTACTCAACAGTAAATCTTTTGAAATGACCGTGTAGCATGATAGCAGAGCACAGTACAGAAGGGAGCAGCAACTGAGTATGGTATGTTAGACAAAGGTATAATTTACTTAGTTGCTGTAACCTGGACTCATTGTGCCATTGCCAAGCCTCCAGAGTGCATAACACAAACTGGTGTCCTGTGCTCTGTGGTGCACATTTCAAATAAATTCTTATCCATTTGTATGCCGCCTCTGATTACTGTGACCAATCTTTATAAATGTAAGTAATGCAGATGGTGTACCAAACACAGTGCACAAAATGCATTTATACACGATGTGTTATGTTTGTGGAATAGCCTTGAACACTTAGGAGTCATTAAAGCCCTGCACATTGTTTCCATTTTGTTATAGTTACTCATTTAATCATTCATTTGACTTTAACTGGAATAGAATAGTGACCGAGCTAGGCAGTTTTCTGATTTAGCCCAGGGTGTGCATTAAATAAAGTTACACAACCTCAGTTAGTTATGTATAATTAATATAGCAAGTTATTTATGCAAACACAAAAGGAAACAAGGGTTCACTTTTCAAGCTCCTTTGTACTGGTTTGCATGTTGACAATGATACCTAAGCCAAACTAATCTTTCATACTTGGTGGTTTTCAATACATTGAGAATGAATAGCCTTTTCTAGCACATGCATTACTTATTATTCGTTGTTGTCACAAATGCTCATAGATTTAAGAAAATGTTCTGTTACTTTTATTATTTACATTAGAAAATCAAATACCAATGGCATTTTCAAATTAGTATATATGTAATTATCTGCATTTGATCTGAGTTGTACCTGATAATGATCCTTAATGAGCCCACCTACACAGAAAACAAACAAAAATAAGTGGCACTGATGTTAAAGCATTTTAGAATTTACTTTTACACATTTGACACACTGTAGGTCTCTACTGTAAATATAATCAAGCTTGTGTCAAAGTTGCGTCATACTGTTTCAAAATTCTACAACACAAGCTCAGTTTATCACCACTAATAGCAGTGTGACAGGAGCAAACACCAAGGATTACTTATCTGTCGTGCATACATCTGAGCTTTTTGAATCTATTTTCTAACAAAATTAGTGTGCATATTAACGGTCAGGCATACGAGTGAAGGTATTAAAAAATAAATCATCATAAAACAGGGACAGCTCATGCACTTAGCTATTTAGAAAATAATTGTTTGCTATATCACAGCATTACTTTTATATTTACTTTCTGTGCTGCTTAGATCAATTTCAGCTCAGTGAACCACAATAAAGCCTAATAAATTGCAGCAAAATATTTTTATTGCCTGTAATTACTAGAAGGAACATAGACAAGTCTGTTTGTAGTAAAACCAATAACTCTAAGCTCACTGATTTGAAATAAAATTGAATAAGTAGAACATACTTATATTAACTAGGGCTAACTATTACTGAATGATATCATTTTGTTTTGACAATAGTGTTGATGTGAAGGATATCTATTGATAATTGTTATATCCATGAACTCTTTAGACATATTCTGAATATTTCCTCAAAGTTTCTATATATGGATATAGTCTACAGTCTATATCCTCTTGTCTTTGTTTACAATCCATGAATGACTGATGGAGCCATACCCCTCAAATGTCCAGATTTTTGCAGAATGTCCATATTTTTGCCAAATGTTTTTGGTCTGTTCCTCATAAAATGTGTGGTTTTCTGAAAAATCACAGAGGGTTGAAGTTACTAAGTAATGACATGCATACGGGTTTCAGAGTTTGTTTCCTTCGGAAAATGTATGCTAACACAGCTGCTGTTATTCTAGCAACTTTATACGTTTCTAAGAGCAATATTTAAAATATGTACCTATTTTTGGGCCTTTGTGCTCCCATTATTTTAGGTGTTGTCCAGATTTCTTATACTAAGAAGTTGAGAGATATGCATGGAGCATAATATCCTGCTTTGGTATCACATTAATAAGTGCAGCACTATTGTCAGAGGTAATGCTGAAATGCCAAGGCCTTAGACCTCCCCAACTTTCCCTACAAGGCATACTTATTTCACCAAAAATATTATGCATTTGTTCACAGGTACTTGCCAGGCTGCTCATCTGTGAGGATCCTAAGAAGCCTAACCCTGCATTCCCATGGTAGTTATTAGCGCTAGTATTTTGTAATATTAATATCCAAAGATGAATAGGGGAAGCATGGAATTATCCCACATATACACGTTTCTCCTATTTATGAAGGCCAGTGATGCTAAATGAGTGGTTAACTTGCAGTTACCCACCCATTTGTCCAAATTACATTTGAACAGAGAAACAGAGAAGTGCTCTGTTTTATGTGGCGTGAAAAATGTTACCATAGGACTGCTATTGTCTGTGATACCTATCTATCTCTCCATCATGTTCTATTAATTTTGCAAGAGTGTTTTTGTTTTCTTGAGAGTTAGATATGTTCCTGCACCCAATAGGATAATGATGTTTGGCTAAATACAGCTTTAGCAATTTCAGACCATGTACACTTTGCACAGTCTATGGGAGTTTTTAAATTAAGATGACAAGCAAACTGCCTCACATTGTTATCCCAGCAGGGAACGTGGAAAGGACTAAAAGAGAATTACTACATAACTTCTCTGAATGAAAAGCAAATATATTTTTCAAATACATTTTAACATTGTTCACAACATATCTAAGAGGACGGTAATGAAGAACATGCAATATGTAATATATATATATATATATGTGTGTGTGTGTGTGTGTGTGTGTGTGTGTGTGTGTGTGTATACAGATTGTACAACAGAACTTTCCAGAGCAGGGCTGGTGGCAATGCCCACTGCAGGTGATACTGGAGATGTTGCGGTGACGGCTGCAACTGAGGATATAAATGATGAAGGTGGCGAAGGTGGTAGTGGGCCATCAGGACTTGGTAGTGGAATGGGTGCTGGTCTGGATGCTGTGGCATGAAAACACAAAACAATGCAGAGAAACAAGCCAGAGGCAAATAGATGTATTTAACAGACAGGACAGCATGAAATAGGATGGGGAGAGAAAAGTAGAAATATAGTGAAGAAAATGCAGCCATAATCTTATACAGACTATGTTACATTTACTATAATATAATGAGCAAGAAACATCCACCCCACAGTTACCATGATAGGGCATTATACAACTCTTAAGGGACTTGAACCCACAGCCATCATTACAAGCAGGTCAGAAGGATACGTTTTACGTGTGTCACTTCTTCTGCAAGTACATTAATGGCTGAAGTAAAGCACAAAGTAATGCTCTGTGTGACACAATTGTACATATACAAAGAGAAAAGGGAGTCATATTTACTGTTAATGTGTAAAAAACAGCTCGTACATTTGAAGGAATAAGAAACAGCAGTCCCAAAGCACCACTAATGACAGGCAAATAATTAAAGGTGGAAGTGAACCTGTAGCCAGTATCACCTACAAACTGAAAGGCAAAGCATTTACATATGGAGCTTCTTCCGCAGTCTAAGTGCAGGTGTCAGTGAAACACATGGCAATGGTATTTGTCACATAGGTGAAGAATTAACGAGAAAACCTGCAGCTCACATCAATGTTTACATCATAGTGTTGTGAATACATTAGTTAGGATGACTCAGATATTCACTGGAAATTATGTGCAGTACCACAATGAACAATCAAGGTGTGGATGAAGAACCCTTTTTCGTCATTTCATGTATTGTATATGTCAAATATTTGGGCTGTTGAGCTACCTGCACAACTGACTAAATGTTGCAGTTAAACATGCATTACTGTCAACCATCCAGACATACGAGTGAAATTTGTACCAATGACAAGAAGACTACAGCTCACATGAAATGTAGCAGAAGGACTGTAAAACACAGCAAACATTATGGTCAGCCACCACTGATGCCAAATTAGTCTATTGGGGAGGGGGGAGAAAAGCCACTGGCAGCATAAGACCATGACAGCAGCATCTTTACATATTGAGCTACATAAATGTAAGTCTGTAGAAGCATTCACCCACGGACATATATAGCACCAACCATTCATAGTGATAATGGACAATATTGAGCATACAACCTATGTGCTAATACCAAATAAATCAAAGGTTAATATTTGTGCCCCTTTATGCAGAACACTCCCTATATAGTCAGTTGCACTCTGTGAAATAGCAAATGCCCCAGTCTTTTAGGGCAATAAATAGTTTGCAGTCATATTAAACTATTACCTTTGTACCTGAAACACCTTTATCTTTAAACTCTTTTTTACTGCTTGTAGTTATGGCTACTCATGCCAAATCTTATGTTTTTAAAAATAAAGTACCACTCCTGACACTTGATAAGGTGCCAGTCCTATGAAAAGTCCATTCCTGCATTACCTACAGCTATAAGAACTGACTGGCTTCTTAATATATATAATCTATAGTGCCTATAACAGCTATAATAGGTATACTTATGTCAACACTCGCCGAGGCACGCCAGCCTCCTCCTGTATAGCTGCATGTTATCTGCAATTGCTTTGGGGACTGAGGAGAAAGAAATGGGAGGGCATTAGAAATCTGCATGACAAATACTGGCAGTCTGCATGTGGAGGTAAGCCAGAGATTACTAACAAGTATGTAGGTGGTGAGTGTGCCCTCATCTCAATCTCTCATCAGCTCAGGAGATTGGGATTATGTTTTCTTAGGTTACTGGAGTGTTGATAACATTGTTTCCCCATTCCAGGGCATTCCAGGTTCATGTGGTAAGTAACTGGTGAAGCTGTTCCATGACTCTGCTTTACTTTGAGTGCCTTCAAATCTTTCAAGCAGAAGCCTTGCACTGTAGTTCTGGTGTAGTAGGTGGGATATTCAAGGGCTTTTAAGTCTATCCACATAGGAAATATTGTTTACTCCCTGTATTTTCTTTGTGAGGAACCTCTGAGGTTACTCCAGCTGCAGTACGTGCCTAGTCAAGTACATGCCAAACTGAGCATTGTACTCAAATATTGGTCTAATGAGGGCTGAGTACAGTGGGACTGTAATTTCTTTGGATCTGGATACCATACCTTTACTTATACGTTGTGCCACAATGAAGAACTTCCTCACCACTGTGCCCACAAGATAGTCAGAGTTCAGGCTACTATCTGTCTGTGTACCTAGATTTCTCACCTCCAAGTCTACACTTAAGAGGTGTGCTATGGTTGTAATTTGCAGGGGTATTTGACTTCCCAAAGGGTATGATATTGCATTTTTTCACATTTAGTTTTAGGCTATGTTTCTGGCACCAATCATTTGTCTAACCTAGACCCTCCTAAAGGATATCTGCATCATTTGGACTCAATAATTGCCCTCAGCTTGCAGTTGTTGGCAAACATTGTCATCCAGAGGCCTTCCACATTAACCTTGACTTCAGAGAAGTATATTTCAAACAGGAGTGGTTCCAGTACTGAGCCCAGTTGCACACCACCAGTAACTGGCCTCTTGCTGGATCTGGATTCACCGACTTTAACAACATGTGTCCTGTCTGTGAGCAAATTGAATATCCATAATGTGACATCGAGATGTATGCTCAGTTTTGTGAGTTTATTTATAATACCAAATTGTGTCAAATGCCTTGTCCAGGTCGAGGTAGGAGGTATGTACTGTTTTGCCCTCATCCATGGCCTTAGTGACTTTCTCAAAGAAATCCACCAGATTCAGTAGGCATAACTTTCCTTAGGAAAGACAAATTGGGTCAGGCCCAGCGTTTGGAGGTTTCCTTTATCGTTATTTATCAGGCCCATGATTATTCTTTCCACAGCTTTAGATATAGGACTAGATAAACTGATGTGTCCGTAAATTCCTGGGTCAGTAGATGGTCCCTCTTTATGAAGAGGGATGACTTTTGCTGTGTCCCCCACTCTACTGGGACAAAGCCAGTCCTGAGGCTGTGGTAAAACAGAGACCCTAAAGGGCCTGTAAGTCCTTATTTAAGCTATTTAAGAGACAGGCAACCTCCATGCCCCATGCTATGTTTTTATTCCCCCTTTCCCCTCTTCTTGTCCCCTCAGCTCTTTAGCTCTTTCTTGAAAAAAAAAAGCCTTCCCACTCCCTCAGCTCATTAAAGAGCAAAATAAAAAAAAAAGACTTTTTCACTTTTCATTTGTATCAGTCATCCTTACCATACAGGGCTGAAGGCTGAATTGCATTTATTATTTCTGTACCATTTTTCAGAAGAGCAACATGAGGGCTACACTTTCCAATTGTGACCCCTACCACTTTGTGCACAGGGTAGCCCTTGCTACACTTCTGCTTGGTTCTGTGCCTACCCACCTCCTCCTGGCTAGAACTCTCTAGTCTCATGAACATCTGTCAGTAACCTTATTGCTACTAGTGGTTATTTACCTTAATCATCTGTTGAATTTTCCTGTATGCCTGTATGCTAATGATCTGATTTTTTGCATTACTCTCAGCAGTAGTCTGCAGCTTTACATAGTACTAGGCACCTAGTGCAGATATCTTTGTTGTATCTCCATACGTTTCTTTTTGTAAATATTGCAAGTACTATATACAGCTAATCTAATTATGCCTATAGCATCATCTGTTCACAAGTAAGACAATAGCAATTCTTTGTGCATAACATGGAAATTGCTGCTGTAGCCTTATAAAATGTATTTTTGGGGTTGTTTTTGGAGCTTTTATCCCAGGCCTCTGTTGAAAAGCGGGCTTTCACAGCCCAGATGGATTTTTCAGGTAAACAAATGCAACTAAACAAAGAAATACATTTATCTGTCTGTCTATCATCAAGAGTCAGTATGAGAGGAACAGACAGCAAGGATTATCTATCTGTGGTGCATACATTTTGACATTTTTGTCTGTTTTTTAATAACAAACACCCTGATAATCATCTGTCTGCAAGGTAACTGTCTGGCATATAAGTGAAGGTACCATGAGCCAGTTAAATGATTAGTAAAATAAATGGTCATAAAACAGGGGCAGCTTGCTTACTCAGGTATTTAGAAGATAATTGTTTATTGTGTCATCACTGAATCACTTATACATATGTTCTGTGCATCTTGGATCAATTTCAGCTCAGTGTACCACAAAATAACCTAATAAACTGCAGCAAAATATTTTATTGCCTGCAATTACTGGAATGAACATAGACAAGTCTGTGGTAAAAACGATCACTGTGCTCTGTCAGTCACATCAAGTTCAACAAACAGACACATAGTTATGTTAGCTGAAGATAATTATAATTGCATTTGTTTATAATATGTTCTTTTGACAATAGTGTTGATTATTTGGACATCTGGTGCTAATTTTTGTATGCATGAACTCCTTACATATTACATATTTTCTAAATGTTTCCTCAAAGTTATATTTCTTTGTAGCCTAGGTATCTTCTAGTTTTACTTTACACAAGTAAATGATGGTGCTTTATATTCTCGTTTGGCATCACTTCAGGTAATACAGCTCTGTCATTAAAGAAAATGCTAAAATGTGATTGCCTTCCATGCTTTCACAGGCACCTATACCTTTTTCACAAAAATATGGCTATTTTTTTATTTCATGATTTCTCTCAGAAACAAATATAGTTTTCAAACAGCATTGGTTTAACCTGGTGCTCAACATGTCTAAGAGGAGGCTGTTAGGCAACAGACTCTCCTCTCTCGTTAACTCTGTCTCTCTATGTATGTATACATATGGGGTCCCCGCAGAATGTTGAGTGTGTGTTTGGAGGACAACTGCCTTAGGTGACCAGTTATGATCAATCGGCTAAGCAGCTGGTCAACTGCTATGCAAGACTGCACAATTCCCATGGTTGGGGAATATGCCCTTATCTTGTGTTTGTACAATCTTTGAGTTAGTATATACAGTTTAATTAGCAGGGGGTGTGGGGGTGCAAGGGGACCCTCTCCCCTGCAAAATCATGATTTTATTTGTATTTTTATTCTGAAGTTTTTCATGTGCCAAGGCTGTTTCTCAACACATTTGTAATAGTATGTTCACGTTGGCATTTTTGATGTTTTGCCAGTTGTAGTAAATACTTCTCACTATTTCCACATAGATATGTATATGTAAGATGAATAATATGCAAAGTTTTCATAGCACCACTTAATGATAAAAACTGATTAGTACAGATATTGTTGGCGGAAATGTACCCAAGCTCACAAAACTGTGCACAGAGCATAAAAGTTAAACATGGGTCATTAAAGTCAGAAAGTAATGCATGCACTCAGTGCTACGTATACATTATATACCAGCTCCAAACTTCAGAACAATTGTAGAGAAATGGCATATATCCCATCTCCACTGTGACAGCAGTCTCAGACTGGCAATGTTGATCAGCCAACCAAATTAAGCTAATAAATCAGCTGTCAAACATGTCGATCATTTTGGAAGAACCCAGAGCATTACTTCCTGATTGTTGAATACAGATTAGTCAGTTTGAAACTGAATGGTAAAGTTTCAGTGGCTAACACATTCAGAGTATGGAGTACTTCAGAAACAAGTAAATTGTCAAACAACAGTATTAATCAGGCTTTCTTATCTCCCTTGTGCAATCACAGAGTTAATATATAGAGAAATGTGAGGATGTTGGGGGACTGTCGTCCAAGGGGTTAGTTCCCCTGTAAAAACTCTGTCTCCATTTGTGTGTGTTACATACATACTATAACCATATTTTAAAAAAAAAGAAACATGGACACACTGTAAACCTTGGCATTACACTGTTTTATTCTACTAGGAACATCAGTAATCTAGGCTTATTTCATAAGAAACTAGAAGTTGCAGTTCAAGGCTACTATGAATATACAGCTTCAGTAATACTGTTGTTCAGAGTAAAGCAGAGTACATCCCGTGTACTGATGTCAGAAAACTAACAAGAAAATTAGGAAACAGACTGCATAGCTGTATGCCTTTAGGGGAGATGAATAAAACAGATTTTTATTGGTAGTAAACAAATTTCTGAAAGCAGGAAAGCAATACGATAGTATTTTGAAGGTAATTTTTAACATCTTATTACAAGATGACTAAATGCTTGAAAGTCAATGATTGCAAAGTCTCATCACTAACAGTCAGTTCACAGCATAAACCACTGGTTGCTGCAATCATTTGAAAGCAATGATCAGAGAAGGATCCAAAGTCAACAGACACTAGGCTAAAGACCTGGAAGTTGACTGGAGTGGAAATCCAAGAATTCAAGCAATTACTTAGGGGTCTAGCACCTCAGGAAGAAGAGGAAATAAGGAGAAGATGAAGAAGAATGGCAGCTCATCTAAACAGCATGTGCGAGAACTACTCAACGCAAGAATGGAAATAAGGCATTTAAGGAAAGCTAATGGTAGAATGCAAGTCTACACAATCATCAGACAAGTGTTGGAAAAAACAGGATATAGAAAAAAAAAAACAGACAAGACTAATAAGGAAAACTGGTTGGCTAACAAATAGGCTAACAGAGGAATTTCAGTAGCAAAGAACAAGGCATAAGAGGCACTCTACTGGCTTCTGGAAAGTAACTCAGTGGATGGCACAGAGAAACTCTATCAGGTTGCAAGGCAAAGATAGAAAGATAAGATAGTAAGACACCCTTAATAATGGATGCCAGCAACAACCTATTCACCAATGCATGAGATATCAAAGGTAAATAGGAGGAGTACTTTCAGCAGCTTCAGAATGAAGAGAAACCTAGAGAAGACATACTACCCTAGACACAGCCTGTGATGAAAGAAGAGGAGGACCCCACACTAGAAGAAGACAAGAAAGAACAGCACTAAGGAACATTAAGTTAGGGAAAGCAGCAGGCTTGAATGATGTCACAGCATATATCATCAAGATGTTGGGTGAGATAGAAAATGGCTTCTGAGGGTACTCATAGCAGTATGAAGAGAAAGACATATCCCAGATGACTAGAGAAGAATTATACTAGTGTCAGTGTATAAGAATAAAGGGGACATTCACAACTGCGGGGAGTACACAGGTATCAAACTCCTATCACACTGCATGAAAGGTCTATAGAGATGATTGATAAATGAGGTGGTAGAACGTAAGATGGAGATCAGCAGTTGGATTCAGATTAGGATGGAGCACAACCTTCTCAACGTGTGCAGTAAGACAGAGAGCTGAAAAAATGCTAGAGACGTGCAAAGAGTCCAACCTGGGCATTCCTAGCCTTGCAGAAATATATCACAAGGTTAATAAGAAAGCGTAGTCCTGCAGAGGCAGAATTAGTGCAGACTATGTATAAGGACATAATGACTCATGTATGGACAGTACTCAGTCTCACAGATGGGTTTCCAGTGGAAGTGGGTGTGCATTCAGTGTTCATTGCAGGGTACACTGCTTGTTCATACTGGTGATTAATTCCATTAGCAAACAGGTTGGAGGAGAAAGATCAACAAAGTTCTTTATGCAGACAATGTAGCATTATAGGCAGACTATGAGTAAAAACCTGAGTAACTGATAGGGAAATGGAATGCAAAAGTGAAGGCACATGAGATGAACCTGAGTATAGATGCAACAACTGGTTAAAATCAGAAGAAAATGAGAATTGAGCTAGAAGTGAAATAGTGGAACAGGTTAACAGCTTCATATAGTTGTGAGGGATGGTTGAGGAGAAGGGAAGAGTGAATGAGGAGGTCAAAGTGCAAATCAGAGGGGTTACAGACAACTGGCACAGAGTGTTAGGGGTAGTGTATGACAGAGGAATGCCAGAAAAGCTACAAAGTAAGGTGTATAAAACAGTGGTGTGACCAGTACTATTGTATGGTACAGAAACCTGGGCAGTAAAGCAGAACAGATGAAGAAGTTATGGTAATTAAGTGCCTCAGAAGGGCGGTAGGATGCATACTGTGGGACAGATGAAGAAATGAGGACATCAGAGCAGAAGACCAGGTAGCTCCAATTGCAGAGAAGGTCAAAGAAAACAGTGGTTTGGGCACATGCAAAAATGCAGAAGACAATCTAATAAAGAGAATTTAGAACGTACACGAAAATGGGCAAAATGTACTGAGGGCATCTGGCACAGAGATGGATGGACTGCATGAGAGAGGATAGGAGAGTGGCATTGAGTTGAGAGAGATGATGACAGCTGACACAACGCCCCGCCCCATGTACAAAAATAGGAAACAGGGGTGTAGCGATTCTAATGATAAGTAAATGTAGGAAAATATGGGAAATTATTTTAGTACTGAAGAACTATAGTATATTAATAAAATGTTTGATGCAACCAACACCAGATTCAGTACATGAACCATAAAATAGACGGTCGGGGTAGATATGCATCTTTCCAAAGACAAAACAGTTACACAAAATATGTAGTTACACAACTCTCATAAGTATGATGACTCTCTTCTATTTTAGATCTGGAGTTTCAGTCCTATACATCACAATTTTATACATTAGGAAAGAGTTTACTAACTATCAACTTTGTTTAAAACTTAAAATTGGATTGCAGATTTCAACAGTGTAAACATATGGAAATCCAGCTCTTAATTTCAGCCATCTCTTTTATTGTTTATTCAGCAGCCACTAACCCTTTTATTTTTTATGTATTTGCCCACATCTGTCATTTAGAAGAAATGACAACTGACAATAGGAAAGGAAAGGATGAACAATACATATATGCCAAACAAGCATAAACACTTTTGAAGACTGCAGGCAAAATGCACTCAACTATCAGGTTTTAATTTCTTTTTCCAAAATCAAAATGACTGCAAGTTTAACCGTTATATTAAATTAACAAAGTACATAAAATGAGAAAATAAATTAAATGACAGCTGTAAAAAGCTAAAATCATGTGAGCAGAACAGTACTGAATGATTAAAAACTATACAAAATGCAAAACACTGGTTTATGGAAACACTAGTACCATGTAACCTTCACATATTTTCATAGCTGCAGTCGTACCTCTCAACCCTTTTAGTGCAAGAATTCTGGACATAGTCAAAAATAATGGAGGAATGAGAGCTAAAATAAGAGAAAGAGATTAAAATTGCTCTTATAAAGTTAAGCTTAGAATTAGCATGTATTTTCTGAAGTATATGAAGTAATTTGCCAGAAAGTGACTAATGGTATCAGTTACACAACAGAAATATGATGCAAAAATCTTGAATTTCTCTCAAATTCTGGACAGTTGAGACTTATGACTGCAATTACAGTAGGTAACTATTTGAAATGTCAGGATATGCTCGAGCAAGTCCCATAATGCTCAGACTGAATGGCCATAAAAATGGAGTTACATATATTAAGTCTGGCATGATCATTTCTCAGAATATCTCCTGTTCTCCAAGTTATGAAAATCTCTGAGTTAGCCTAATATATTTGTATGTATATAGGTTCAGGGGGTGTTCCCCTGCAAAAAAAAGAAGTTTAAAAGAGAAGAATGATGTTTGATATTTGCTCTTCTCCTGAATTTTCAGTGTTTTTTTACAGCATGTTTGTACTTGGCGTTATGAGTGCCAACATTTCAGTAGGATGTCACTACAATGTTGCAGTATATATTGATTATAAAACACTAACATCCTTAAAGAATATTTCTAATGTATACCTTTCCACTAGTATTTCAGAACTTCTATAACAGTAAGATAAAAATGTATCGTGTTTTTTGAATATATATTATAAATAATACAAACCACAATATTCTTTTTCTTACTGTTATACATGGCTGTTTGCATTTCACATTGAACATTGGCCAAGTTGCCTGTAACATAGTCAGTTTGCTGAGATTCTTTTAAGTGTAGTGGGTCCCACAATTTTTGCTATCAAATAACTTATAAAAGCAGACAAAAAAACTTTTAAAATCTGTTTATGGATGTTTAATAATATGTGGAGAAAAGCACAAGTTGTCAGGGATGTTAACTCTAACAAGTGGGCGAAGTATAATTAGTTTGATCTTATATCAGGGGATAAGGGCAAATGACTATAGAATACAGTGTTCCTGGGATCAAAGTTTGTTTGTTTGTGTCTTTTCTGCTTTTCCCGGTTAGGAGTCTCCACAGCGGAACTCCGGTCCGCTAATAATTGGCAGTAGAGTTTTACGTGCTGGCTTGCCGGGCCTAACGCACGGAACGCCTGTTCATGCATGTCGCCACACAGAAGACGCTCTGACTGAGAATCGAACGGGCAACGTCTAACTGTGAGGCGACAACGCTACCGTTGTTTCTGGGATCAAAGTCATATTTTCAATTAAATATGCTAATGTTCCCCACACATAAATTAATAAGTTATGTAGTGAGATAGGATGTAAGTTGCCAGAAAGGCATCTTAACAGTATTAATGTATGTTATCTAATAAAAAAAAAAAATTATTGGTGCCTAACTGATACAATCTTTCAAGGAAGCAGAGGAGAGTAAGATCACAATGTGAGCAATAACTGGGCATCTAGGATGAATAACAGACTTTGTGTCTGGTGGTGTATGCTGCAGTTGTTCATCATATGATTCTAACAACATTGTTGGTGTTCATACAGTCCAGATAATGTGTACAGCTCAACCTGGTCATGAGGGCTCCCCTGCTTAAACATAATAGTCGAGATGCAAAATGATAAGAAATTACCAGGATTTTGAATCATTTTGTGATGGTTGCAAGTAAGAAGATGAACATGTTGCTAACATCTGAGGATTGAAAAGGATTAACTTAGTACATTAGCTGTTGAATTAGATTATTAACTGGGGATGGAAGGTATAGAATACACTTTTGGTGGCATAATATATGTATTAAGCAAGTGTGTGAGTAAATGGAGGTGTGAGAAAATGAATGGAATACACAATGATTTAAGTGAAGTATGTAAAATACGGGGATTTGGCAGCAGATGTAACAGATAAGCTTAAATGATGCAATAAGACAGGCAGAGAAAAGTTCTGTACAGAAACAAGAGAGGGAGGAATATGTTTAGGAACAGGTCAGAAAAAGACTGGAAATATTTAAAGTCTTGGTGATTCATTTAGAGGATGTTACACAAGTAACCCTGAAAGCCATTGAAGCAGCAGTTCATCCATTCAGCAAACCACAGCATCTCCCCATCTCATATATGCCCTGTCTGCCTCATTCACCAGGTTATCTATAGTGTTTTCTCATTTCATATGTACACTGTCTGCCTCATTCACCAGGTTAGCTACAGTGTCTCCCCATCTCATATATGCACTATTTGCTTCATTCACCAGTGTAGCCGCAGTGTCTCCCCATCTCATATATGCCCTGCCTACCTCATTCACCAGATAAGCCACAGCATCTCCCCATCTCATATGTGCCCTATCTATCTCATTCACCAGGTTAGCCACAGCATCTCCCCATGTCATATATGCCCTGCCTGCTTTATTCACCCGATTAGCCACAGCATCTCCCCATGTCATATATGCCCTGCCTGCTTTATTCACCCGATTAGCCACAGCATCTCCCCATCTCATATATGCCCTGTCTGCCTCTTTCACCTGGTTAGCCACAGCATCTCTCCATGTCATATGTGCACTGTCTACCTCATTCACCAGGTTTGCCACAGTGTCTCACCATCTTATATGTGCACTGTCTACCTCATTTACCAGGTTAGCAACAGTGTCTCCCCATCTCGTATACTCCCTGCCTGCCTCATTCACCAGGTTAGCCACAGCATCTCTCCATCTCATATGTGCACTGTCTACCTCATTCACCAGGTTTTCCACAGTGTCTCCCCATCTCCTTTATGCCCTGCCCGCCTCATTCATCAGATTTGCCACAGCATCTCCCCATCTCATATATGCCTTGCCTGCCTCATTCACCAGGTTAGCCTCAATATCTTCTCATGGCATATATGTACTGCCTGCTTTATTCACCAGGTTAGCTACAGTGTCTCACCATCTCATACATACCCTGTCTGCCTTATTCACCAGGTTAGCTACAGTGTCTCGTCATCTCATACATACCCTGTCTGCCTTTTTCACCAGGTTAGCTACAGTGTCTCACAATCTCACACATGCCCTGTCTGCCTTATTCATCAGGTTAGAACCAGCTTAGCTACAGTGTTTCCCCATCTGCCTCATTTACCAGGTTAGCCAAGGTGTCTTCCCATTTCATATATGCCATGTCTTCCTCATTCACTGGGCTAGCATTTCATATGTTCACTGTCTGCCTCATTCTCACAGCACCCACAGAGTCTCCCCATCTCCTTTATTCCCTGTCTCTATTCTTCCCTGAGAGCCATAACAGAGCTGTCCCATCCCATGTATGTCCTACCTGACTTCTTCAAAAGAACAGTTGCAGATAATTCCTATTTCATGTAAGGCCTGTCTGCCATTCCCCAGAACAGTTACAGAGTCTCTCCTTCTTATGTATACCCTGTCTGCCTTGTACCCCATATTAGTTACTGAGTAACTCCATTTCATATATGCCCTGTCTGGCTTGTTTCCTTGAGTAGCCACAGTCTCCCCATCCCATGCATGGCCTGCCTAATCCCCCACACCAATCACAGTCTCTGTATCTCATGTATGCTTTGTCTGCTTTGTTCTCTAACAGTTGTTGCAAAATCTACCCATCTCACATATGATCTGCCTACCTTGTTCCCAAGCTTAGCTACAGAGTCTCCTCCTGTCACAAGTGTATTGTCTGCCTTGTTCCCTAAAGCAGTCACAGCAATCTCCTTATCTTATGTATACTATGTCTAGCAATGTTCCACCATAGCACTCTCAGAATCTTCCCATCTCATGTATGTCCACTCTGTCTTGTTCTCCATATTTTCTGCAGAGTATTCCCTTTGTCATATATATGCACTGTCTGCCTTGTTTCCCCAGACCAGTCAGAGTCTGTTTCATTTATGCCCTGTCTGGCATGTTCTATCATAAAATTCACAGTCTCCCCATTTCATGTGTGCCTTGACTCCCTTGTTCCCCTAGACCAGTCATTGAGTGTCCTTGTGCCATGTATTCCAACTCTCCTCTGCTCTCCAGAGCAGCCACAGAATCCTTCCATCTCATGTCTGCTCAGTGCCCCCTGTTTGGCAGATCAGTCCCAGAGTCTCGTCATTTGTTCCACAGAGCAGTCACAGAGATACCCTGTCTCATGTTTGTGTTTCACTTTTTCCTCAGAGCAGTCGCACTGTCTCCCCATCGTTTGTATACCCTGTGTACCTTTTCCTCCAAGAGCAGCAACAGAGTGTCCTCATCTCCTTTATGCCATGTTCCCCCAGAGTATTCCCAGAGTGTCTGCATCTCAGTTACTCCTGTCTGTCATGTAACACAGATTAGCTACAGTCACCCAATCTAACATATGTACTATCTCCCCTGTTTCCCAGATCAATCTCAGATTCTCAACATTTTATATATACCTTTTCTGACTTGTTCTCCAGAGCAGTCACAGTTTCTCCCTATGTATGTTTGCCTTGTCTACATTTTTCTTCCAGAGCAGCAACAGAGTTCCCCATCTCATATATGCTCTTTCTCCCTTCCCCCCAGAGTAGTCATAGTGCTTGCATATCACATGTATGTGCTTCACAACTTGTTCTCCCAGATAAGCCATAGAGACTCCCCATTTGATGTATGCTCTGTCTCCTTTGTTCCCAAGATCATTAACAGAGTCTCCTCATCTTATGTATGCCCAGTCTCCCTGTTCCCACAAAGCAGACACAGAATGTCTCCATCTCATGCGTACCTTGCTCCCCATGGCAGTGGTTTGGTTTGAAGCTCCATGGTAAGAAGAAGAAGACAGGGAGCTCAATACTATAAATACAGTGGTGTAGATGAATGAGCAGACATTAAAGCATTTTATTCACTTATGACAATGTTGGGTCTGCTGAAAGCTATGCTGCTTATCAAGCTGAGATCTCTCACACATAATGTTGCATTCTTTTCTGGATAGAGATTGTTTGTAGAAAGCTAACTGGTTGTGCTCTTTCAGGTGGTGATGCAGGCTGAGTGACTTTGCCTATTTCATCACCTGTAAGACACTTTCCTCTAAGGAATTTGCCTTATGTATTTGTTGGTTTGTTTATTTGTTTGCTTGTTTGTCTGCCTGTCTTTTTTTTCCAGTAAGGTTTGACTGGGCAAGGGTCATTTTCAGTGGTGGCTTGGGGAAAAAAGCTTCAGTGAATGACATTTACATTTACAATTTCTTTTATAGAACTGCCCCCAGCTGCTGTGTGTTTCTGGCCCAGTGTCCTGGCTAATCTCTCCAATCTGAGTACACTGCTCTAGGACACAGAAACTAACAACCTGAAGAACAAGGACCCTGTCCAAACTCCCTTCAGTCTCCACAGTTGAGCAACTTATCCCTGTACTTTCTCAGTAAAGGGAGCATGAAACTCTCCAATCTGAGTACACTGCTCTAGGACACAGAAACTAACAACCTGAAGAACAAGGACCTTGTCCAAACACCCTTCAGTCTCCACAGTTGAGCAACCTATCCCAGTACTTTCTCAGTAAAGGGAGCATGGAACTCTTCAATCTGAGTACACTGCTCTAGGACACAGAAACTAACAACCTGAAGAACAAGGACCTTGTCCAAACTCCCTTCAGTCTCCACAGTTGAGCAATCTATCCCTGTACTTTCTCAGTAAAGGGAGCATGAAATTATGTGTCTAAAGTATCACGGCCAGTATAGCCTATAACTTATTATTAGATCTAGGTGGTTATAAAGTGCTAGCCAGGAAAGCCAGCAGCTTTACTCCCTCCCCACTCTGTAACCAGTCTAATCTACTTTTTCCACCATTTAAAGACACTCGGAACCACTACTCCTTTTCTTGCATTAGGAACCTAAACTCCCTCCTTTTTTATCCTGCTTACAATAAATTAATTTGGGCCACCAGGTGGCAGACTTGTCCCTTAGGCATTGAATCATAGTTCATAGTTCATAGTTCATAGTTTTGTACTAAGCTAACTGCCCTTGCGAGCCATTTTAAGCCTAGCCAATTATCCCTTGTGAGACTCAAACCCTGCACCTTGTGTTTGTGGTAAGCAAACAAACACAGCATTAATTAAGCCACCCTCCCAACCCATCCTTCTCCTGACCTGTACTACATCTTTGCTATATACTGTTTATCCAGAGACTTGCTATTAAACTGAAGCCCATAACATATATTTCTTTTTATGGTTAGCTCTCGCACACACTCCAAATAGCTGTATTATCTACTCTTTTAACTTTATTCCAGTATTTAGGGTTACCTACCTACTGTAATCCCTGCTTCAACTGATTGTTCTTTTCAGCTCCTTTCCTCTCTTGTCTCTACCCAGCCTGTTCACCCTGCGGGCTCACTCTGCTCCCCTACCCTACCCCCAATTCTCACCCACCCCTACTTCTCCAAAGCTTGCACATCCTCACCACACCCTCTTCCTCTCCAATCCAATCACAATAGTCATCATGTTAACATTCTACATACATCTCTCTCTAATCACCCCTGGTATAGCTCCTCCCCTTTAAAGAACACCAGTAAGCTTATTAGTCACTATGCAAACACGACCTTTACAAATCCAACTAAGGCTTCTATTCATTGTCTTTCTCCTACTTTCTCTAACAACAACCTAACTGTACATATATATATATATATATATATATATATATATATATATATATATATATATATATATATATATACACATATATATTTATCAACAACAAAAAAGTGGGATACAAGTCCAACCAATTGCTTCAACAGAGATACTATTTATTTGACAACGAGCAGAGAATAAAAATGTAAGCGCTTTTGCAGTGTGTCCCACTGCTTCCTCAGATGTATACATATTTGAAATGGAGCTTCCACTTACATACTGTTA
>NC_056749.1:499733325-499780825 GCF_019279795.1 Protopterus annectens
GTTTATTTTATACTAAACCAGAGATTGGATTCATCTTTTGTAGCCTAGCCTCAAGATCACACTGCTAGAAGACTTTAACTACCCAATGATAACCTGGGGTACTTAAACCTCAACTGTAGATTATGCCCTCAAATTCTTTGATTTCATAAATAAAAATTCCCTGAATCAAATTGTCAGTGAACCCACTTTAATGTTTTCTCAGCCTGGTCGTTACCAACATCATTATCAATTATCCCCTATGGTACTGCTTTCTACAGTTCATAGTTTGGTACTAGGCTATCGCCCCTAGGGCCTATACAAGCCTAGCCATAACAATTCCCTGGCTATTTCTTCCCACACTATTTACTTCCCTGGACCCCTGTCTAGCAGGGTGACTGACATGATCACTGGGGTGAATTTCCTATCTCCCATTCAGTCATCAAGGTTCCTTTTGAAGAGGGCCAAAGAGGCATAAACAGGTAAACTTTTCTTTGAAAATCTCCAAACAGTTAGTTGTAAATATCGAAATGTTCAGAGGCATTTTATATACAAATATTCTACAATTCTATGGTCAAGTCTCTGAATTCAAATTTAGCCACAGTATTGAAACAGCAAGTAGTTATGCAAACTCTGTGACCACTGGATAAATGCACTAATCTGGCAGTCCCTACTAGAGCTAACCAAAAATGGGAGGTTTAAAATTAGATTTAGTTGTAGACTGTAGAATCAATGACCTTTGTCAAATGTAATCACAACAGCTGTGCACCATGCTTCACTGACAAATTTAGTGGCTTGGCTTAGGCTGAATAGCTGTAGAATTGGGTCCACTAGGGTGCATTCTGTAGTGTTAATTAAGCAACCCAGTATTTTGCAGAGTACCTTCAATAAGTATTTTAATGTTAACCTTGATGTAATGTTTTGCTATACAGTTTAAGAATTTTATATTTTTATTTATACATGTGGACCACAAAGCTGGTTTATTTTACTCATGAACGTGGGAGGTGCATCTCAGTCCTCTTGAGTCAATTCTGTTGAAACCATGGACCAACATTTCCTCACAACTTCTGGAGCCAACCTGATTATGATAGGTGTCTTTGAACTTGCACTGCCTGATGATAATCCATTGACTCAAATAGCATAGCAAAGTGTTTGAGAGATGTACATATATGTTGTACTTGGAGGGACACATTTCACACACAGTAAACTCAGACAATAAAAACTTCATCAGTACACTACACACCACACCTCTCCAAAGCCATAACAATACAATTAATCCAATATGCTCTGGCTTTAAAGACCTCCTAAATGCAATACAGGCACAAAGCATGCTCAGCTAGTTACTCCTACCTTCTCATACAGCACAAGGATTCCCAAAGTCATGGATGCTGATCCTGTAAGGCAGACATCTACCCAGCCAAACATTCTAATTATATGTGACTTTATTGTAAGACATACAGATGTGCCTCCTACCATATTGAGCAAGGTATAAGTGATGGCTAGTTGCTTTCCTGCAGCCAGGATCTATCTAATTACACACATACTCAAGTCCTTGAACAACAAGTACCTCTATAACTCTTTCATAGTACATGTAGATGTCAGTGACTTAAAATGTACCTCCCTGGACTATCTGAAGAGCTTAGGATTGAGAAGCATTCTATCTTCTACAAGGAAAATGCAATAATTGGCTAAGTTTCTGGTGTCATTTTAAGGAGGCGCAATATTTGTCAGCCTGGGAAGATTTGATCGACAGACCACACTGCTTTGCCAGTGCTGGCCTGCATCTATCCCTCTAGGATTTTGATTACTGGCAAAGACATTATCTATCCCATAGCGCCTTTTTAGGTAATGCTACCCTGATAATATAACAAAGCAAGCAAAGGAAAGTATGAAGGTGTTACTGATCAATGCCAGGAGCCTAAACAAGAAACTCTAACCTCTAGAAGCCTTCCTCATCTTGCAAAATGTAGACAGCTGTGTAGTGACTGAGACATGTCTTAAATGGAGGTGAGCACTCCAGCTGTGCAGGGCTATAACACCTTCCACACATTTACACAAACTACTGTGCAGGAGGGATAAAAGACTGAGGTATCTCAATCTTCATCCAGAAGAGAGACACATCAAGGTTCCTAAAGCAACTTGATGCACTAGATCTTCTTCATGTCCAAATAACTATCCGGAAGGCCTTGTATCATATATTAGCTAGCTGTAGAACTCCTTGTATGACCCATGAATGCCATAATGCCTATTTACCGGAAATAGGTTCATAGGTTCATAGGTTCATAGGTTCATACTAAGCTAACTGCCCTTGCGAGCCATTTTAAGCCTAGCCAATTATCCCTTGTGAGACTCAAACCCTGCACCGTGTGTTTGTAAGGCAAACACCTTAACCATCAAGCCACCCTCCCAACCCTATGGGAATCACTCGATATTAAACCCAGTACCATTTTGGCTAGGTGATCTAACTATCCATCTATAGACTGGGAAGCCTATACCACCTGCAGTGCACAAGTACAGAGATTCATAGACTTAATCAATACAAATACCCTAGCCAATTAGCCAGAGTACCCACTATGGGTGACATCTTGGATCTTGTCCTTACTAATATAGGGGCATATTGCACCATCCTTTGCATATCATCACCACTTGTTAGATCTGACCATAAATTCATCTTCTTCAATATAAAACTGAAACAGAGGCACATTTCACCCAAAGTACCTTTAAACATTTCTCTAAGACAAACTACCTACTCCTAAGTAATACCTTGGCAAGCTTCATCTTCTTACCAAACCCATCTTTGCAACTTCCAGCACTGTACTCCCAGTGACTCCTGGACCCTGTAAGAACTAGCTTAGTGCAAACCACAGAAATAAACCCCCTGGGTGTAACCATAATGTTAATAAGCTTTACAGCAAAACAGAATTTTGTTGAAAAGTAACTGAGCAATTTCCAGAGTGATAGAGTCCTCATCATTGAAATAAAGAAGTAACTCAAGAGTTTCATAAAATCCATCAAAGCTACTAAAGCCAGGTTTGAGGCTAAGAGGGCCACTTGAGTCCAACACAATCACAAGACCTTTTTTATTTATGTTCATAATCTCAGAATCATGACACAGCAATGCATAGAGCTGATTGTGAATGTTGCCTACAATGAGGCTGAATATAAAGTTAACTTACTAGTCTATAAATTCAGCTAAAACTATACCCCTCTCTCCTCCCTACATCTGTTCCACAAGATATACCTGAAATTGACTTGTCTTTAGCTATCATACAAGACCAAATTCTGAAAGTGATATCAAAACCTAAAAATTCTGCATTGATGGGTCCTGCCAATATCTCTGGATGCATCATAAATAGCATTAAGCATGATTTAGACCCCACCCCCTTCAACATTGCTCAGCCTCACCCTCCATACATGTTTTGTAGCAAGTGAAATGAGAACAGCTACAGTCATTCCCTGTATAAGGGAGAACATTCCTTAGATTCAGGCAGTTAAAGACCGGTATGTCTGACCAGCATCCCATGCAAAGCCATAGAAAGTCTATATGAAACTAATCAGTAAGGGAACTAATCAATAACGGATAGCAAACCTGAAAATGCTTGAACACATTTCAATTTGAATTCATCAAGTGTAGGTCATGCTTACTCAGTCTGGTGGACATCTTTCAAAATGTCACTAAGCAATGGATGAAGGTAAAATGGTACTCCCTACATTCCTTAACCTGGCCAAATCTTTTTGACACAATCCCTCTCTCAGGCATAGTAGAAAGGCTAAATAAACTAGGGCTAAACCCCTATGTCATTGTTTAGATTGTCAACTGCCACACATAGATGAAACTAGGGGAAGCTACCTCTACAAAGAGACTAGTCACCAGTGGTGTCCCACATGGTTTGGTGTTGTGATCAATCCTGTTTGGTATCCAATTCTATGAAGTGAAAGCCAGTATAAAAAAGCTCTGATTGACTAAGTCTGCAGATGAATGTAAGCTAGGAACATTTACTGAATCCCCAAATGAGTTAGTCATCCTGCAGGAAATTTTGTCCCAAACAGATAACTGGTACCTGAATCCCAGACCGAAACTAAATGCCAAAAATTGCATTATTCTATACTTTGGGATTTGTCTGCCCTGTGGAACTACCACATTGACAATACACCCCTGAGAGGTGATCCAGTTGCTCAGAATTTTGAACTCATATGGCTAGTCATAACTTTTGACCAACATATGTTCACTGTTGTAAGAAAGTCCTTCTGTATTGTGCAACTTATAAACAAAAGGATTGTTACCAAATCTAGAGATGTCAGTTTCTCCCTTTACTCAGTCCTCATTAGGACAGTGATTGAGTATAATGCCCCCTTTGGCATGTATCTGTCCAGACACATGCAACAACTTTAACACCTACAGAGATACCTTACTAAAAGAATGCAAGGCCTAAATACTATCTCTTACATGGACTACCTCAAAACCCTTTCACCTCACTCACCATCCTACAGACTGCTAAGAGGTAACCTTTGTCTGTCATACTAGTCATTCTCTGACCCAATATTAATGGACCTACTGCACATAAACAAGTCAAAACATATCAGAAACGCTTAGTCCAGAGAGCTAAACCTCTTCTGCAACATCAGCAGAATGGTTTGGAGGAACAGATATATCTCACAGAAGATACCACTCCACTGGAATAGACTCCTCGTGCAAGTAAAACAAAGCTCATCCCTGTCCATATTCAAGGGCAACTTGGATCTATGGATGGATAATAAAAAAATTACCCCAGGACTGTCCCTTGTACTATTAATGAAAAGAGGCAGCTCTTAAATGCTTTATAGCATGCACAAACCCCATTTGAATTATGCATGGTATGATCCTAGTTATTCTGATAAAGGGTAGTATATAATTATCAACTATGGGATGGGTAAGGCCAGTCTAAGACTAAAAGAGACATTGTCTATAATATATGAACCTATGAAGGTAAAACATGGTGTTCCTCAGGAATCTGTGCTAAGTCCTTTATTATTCAGCAAAGACTTTGCAGATTTCCAAATTACAAGTAGGAATCTCTGTCTAACAAATTTTGTAGAAGACTGCAAACTTGGTGTCATCATCAAGTTTCCCTCTGATATGCAGAAGCTCCAAAAGGAAATCACCCATCAAAAACTGGAACTTAAATGTAGGTTAAAGCTAAATCTCAAAAAGTACAGTATTATCACATTTGGTAATCAATTCATCAGTCTTATACTATCGAAAACAGCCTGCTTCAAAATGAAAGTGTGCTGAGAGCTCTTGCAATGTGCGTAGATACTTCCCTTGGTTTTGACCATCCACATTGCAGCAGTGGTTATTAAATCTTTTTACTTGATGCAGCTGATTTTAAAATGTATTTCATCTAGATATAAAGAAGTTTTTTCTCCTCTGTATTTTGTATTGATGAGACCTATTGTAAAATACAATACTCTTTTGGAATGTATCTTACTAGGTATATGAAGCAACTGGAAAGTCCACAGAGGTTTTAAAAGATCATATGCTTAAAAGTCAAGAGGTACTTGGAGAGGATGGAAGCACTCTCCCTCTACCCAGTGTCCTGTAGAATTATTAGGAGCAGTCTGTACCTAACTTTTGGGTCTTTCTGGATCCAGAAGTTCAGCACATCTTTTACGTCCAGATATTAAACAACCTACTAACATTAGAACCAGGGATCTAAAGTTGCTTCAGCAAATAAAACATGGTGGAGATGCAGATGTGTCAAGATCTACTTTTCATCTTACCTTTAAGCATCCCTGTGACTAGCACTTGCTCTAATACCTGCTGGAAAGCACTAGGAAGCCTTAAAGTGATACAAGCACTCAACTCTCCTTGTTAATAAGGAAAAATTAATTGTAGGCACTAAACAGCATATAATTGCAAAGTACCTTGCTAAGGTAAGGGAAAACAGCTCCTGTACTTTACAAAAAAAAAAAAAAGCACCAAACCAGGCATGTCCAAGGGTCAACTTCCGGTGATTTCTCCTGTCTACCTGGTGAATCTGTGCATACTGGGGCAATGGAGCAATTGCCTCATGTACACACACAACCCTCTCCTCCTACCACCCAACACTACAACCTGTAAGAGATGCAATTACGTAGCCAAAATAGAAGCAAAGCTCTCTCCACCCAAGATTGCGCTAGACAGTCAAGAGGAGAAGGTTAACACCCACACTACACCTCAAGCAACACATAGCCCTTCTAAACCCACACCACCAACACCCACATATAGCAACACTAAATCTACATATGCAGAGGCCCTTAACTGTAACCTGCCCAAGCAACAAGGACCTTTGAAGCTGAAACGCAAACAAACACCAATCACAACCAAAGTGTCACATAGCTCACAACACCAGTGTGCCACCCAGCAACAGCCCCTAAGGCAAGACAATGTACCTAACACTTTAGTCATAGGTGACTCTATAGTCCGGCACACTGATATCCCACTCAGCAGGTTGAGCAAGGAGAAAATTACAGACAGCTGCCTGTCGGGTGCCAGGATCCGCCACATAGTGTATGCACTCAAGTCGCTCCACAACAAGTACAAATATGACTCTTGTCATTGTCCATGTTGGAGTGAATGACTTGAGATGTACCTCCCTGGACTACATGAAAAGAGACATGGAAGAGCTCTCAGATCATGTGGCCCAGGGAGGTATGACCCTAGCCCTGAGTAGCATCCTGCCTTTGTCCAGAATGATACCACAATATAAGGACAAAATGATTGACTTCAACAATTGGCTTTGCTTCTGGTGTCATTCAAAGGGGATCCAGTATCTGAGTGCTTGGGACAACATGATCGACAGACCACGATGCTTTGCCAGAGATGGCCTGCACCTGTCACCCCTGGGATTCAGGTTATTGGCTAAGGCTCTTGCCACCCCTATAGTGCCTTTTTTAGACAAAGTTCAAAGGACAAAACCACCACCATAACAGGTACAAGCATGCAAAATCTGAAGGTAATGCTACTCAATGCTAGAAGTCTAAACCTCAAAATGCACTCTCTCGCGGCACTCCTAAAAATGGAGAACATCGATATCTGTGCAGTAACTGAGACCTGGTTCAAGGTTCCAGAGAGCACCACTGCAATACCAGGCTACAATTCTTACCACACTTTTCAGCCACCAAACCAGGAGCGAAACACTAAAGGTGGAAGAGTGTCAATATTCACCAAGGATATTCACACCACCAGGCTAGTTGCCCAACACAATGCAACTGAAATTCTCCAGGTGCAACTAAGACTAGGTAAGACTGCAATCCAAACTGTAGCTTGCTACAGATACCCCACCATGCCCAAAGATTCTCACTACACCTTTCTAAACATAATGGGAAATATTAAGATAGCACCAAACACCCTAATACTGGGTGATTTTAACTACCCTGCCATTAATTGAGAAAACTACTCGTGTACCAACACCTTTGTCCAGCGGTTCTTGGAATTCATAAATTCCAATGCCCTGGATCAACTAATCCATAGTCCCACCAGGGTCTCCAATATCCTAGACCTGGATATTACCAACATGGGAAATCGATGCTCCACACCTATGGTCACCCCCTCATTAGTCAGGTCTGACCATAAGCTAATCACCCTTAACATCCTCATCCCACCCCCACCCCCCAGTAAGGAAACCTCCATAAAAAACTTTTCCAAAGCCAACTGAACTGAAAGTTCAACTGCTGAATCCTACACTAAGGCACTGTATGAGCACATCCACTCATGCATGAATTGTGCCATCTCAAATAGAACTAAGATGCTCTCATCCAAAAAAAGGAAGCCAATCTGGTGGTCCCCTGCCATAAACAAACTTTACAACAGAAGGAAGAAACTGTTGCATAAAAGGGGAAAATCCCAGGATGCAAAAAACTCCCTTACCAGCCTCAGTAAGAAACTGAGATCCTTCATAAAATCCTCCAAAGCTAGTTACGAAAATAAAATTGCCAAAGATTCTAAAGACAACCACAAGACATTCTATAACTATGTCAAGAATCTAAATGGCAATGCTCAGATCTGCTCTGAGCTAAAACAGAATGGCATTAAATATACTGATCCCAAGGATATTGCCAATATCCTGGCAGATCAATTCAGTGCTAACTTCACCCCCTCTCACCCCCTAAATGGCCCATCTCAATACCGGAAGATTGCCAAATTCCGGTAATAACGGCCACACAGGTAAAAAACGCACTCTCCAAAGCTAAGAATACAGCATCCATGGGACCAGATGACATCCCGGGCTGTGTACTACATGAACTACAATATGAACTGGTACCTCACCTTCATGCACATCATCATGTTTAATCATAGCCTCTCTTCAGGTTTTGTGCCCAATGAGTGGCGCAGAGCTACAGTTATCCCACTCCACAAGGGGGGATCCACCTTGGATCCTGGAAACTACCGTCCCATCAGTCTGATGAGCCTGATCTGCAAGACCATGAAATGTATTATCATGGAACTTATAAACAAAGACATTGGCAACCTTCAAACACTGGACCCCACCCAGTTTGGGTTTGTGAAGGGCCGATCATGTCTCCTGAACCTGATTGACTTCTTCAAATCAGTCTCCAGAGCCATGGACAAGGGTAAGGTGGTTCACACAGCCTATCTATACCTTGCCAAGGCCTTTGACATCATCCCCCACTATGGAATCATAGATAAACTTACTAAGCTGGGCATTAAACCCTACGTCACCCAATGGGTTGTTAACTGGCTTACTGATAGAACCCACACTGTAAAAGTAGCCGACTCCAAATCCAGCTCCAGACAAGTGACAAGTGGAGTACCTCATGGTTCAGTCCTGGGACCGCTCTTGTTTGGCATCTACTTCTCTGAAGTACAGGCCAACACTAAGGGACTCTGGCTAACAAAGTTCGCAGATGACCTCAAACTGGGAGCCATTATTGAATCCCCAAATAATGTGGATACTTTACAAAAGGGCTTTACAGAAACAAATGCTTGGTGCCAGAGCCATGGGCTCAAGCTCAATGCCAAGAAATGTATAGTTATCCCCTTTGGGAAAAAACATGTACCCATGAATTACCATCTAGGTGGCAGTACACTAAACACCGAAAGTGTGATAAGAGACTTAAGGACACAGGTGGATAGTGGTCTCACTTTCGATAACCACATCGCCACAACAGTCAGGAAATCCTTCTATGTGGCACACCTGATCACTAAGTGCTTTTCATCCAGAAAAAAGGAGGTCATTGTCCCACTGCACTCATCACTCATTAGACCCATTATAGAATACAACGCCCCATTTGGTATGCACCTCTCAAGACATCTGCAACAATTGGAAAGGCCGCAGAGATTCCTCACTAAAAGAATTACAGGCCTAAAGCAGATGCCCTATGCTGACCGCCTTAAAAAACTCCAGCTATACTCTGTTGCATATCGTCTGCTCAGAGGCGATCTCTGCTTAACATACAAGGCCATGTCAAACCCAGAGCTGCTGGACATGCTACACTTAAAGAAATCCCAGTCCCTCAGAGCCACACACTCCAGGGATCTAAACCTTGTCATCACAATAAACAAAACATGCTGGAGGGATAAGTTCCTGACCCAGAGACTACCCAGACTCTGGAGCAGATTGCCCATACATGTCAAGCAGAGTGCCTCTTTGGCTCTCTTCAAAAGGAACCTTAACAATTGGATGGGAGAAAGGAAATTCACCCCAGGGATCACGTGAGTCGCCCTGCTAGACACGGGTCCAGGGAAGTAAATAGTGTGGGAAGATATAGCCAGGGAATTGTTATGGCTAGACTTGTATGGGCCCTAGGGCTGATAGTCTAGTACCAACCTATGAACCTCATCTTTGAAACAAACATCTAGTACAAATTGGACAATGCAACACACTTTATTCCTTAACAAAGTTAATACAAAATAATACAAAAAAGAATACAAAACACTTCGAAACAAAGTAAAAAAACTCATCATCACTGATCGACAAAATTACTTTTCCTTAC
This sequence comes from Protopterus annectens, assembly GCF_019279795.1. NCBI lineage: Eukaryota > Metazoa > Chordata > Ceratodontiformes > Protopteridae > Protopterus > Protopterus annectens. Next base: position 499,743,277 of record NC_056749.1, read on the forward strand.
TCCAAAATAATAATAAAACAAACCCTCAGAAATTCTGGAAAGGCATCTCCACTCTCCTAAATCCCAGTAAACCAGACACCCCCACCCAGACCCAAATGCTCCTGATATAGACTTGGCTACTCAATTTAACTCTTTTTTCATTGATTCCATATCCAAACTAACCTCATCTTTCTCTAACATCACTACTCTCTCCCATTTACCCCCACCCTCGTCTACTTACCCTCTACCATCAATCGCTACTTCACCCCCACTCTCATCTTCTAATTCTCCACCCTCCTCCTCTTATTCTACTCTCCCTTCCTCCTCATCTCCCGCACCCCCAAATACCCCATCTTCCCACTCCCCATTTTTCTCTTTAAAACCTATACCCACATCAACCATAAAAAAACTCCTTCAAAAACTGAAGCCATGCTCAAATGCTCCTGATAATATTCCTTCACAATTCCTCAGCATAGCTGCCGAAGCAATTGCCTACCGCATTAGTATTTTAATAAACCGCTTTATCCAAGAAAGCACAGTACCCCTAATTTGTAAAGAGGCCTTTATCATACCCTTACATAAAGGAGGTAACAATAACAACGTCACTAATTTCCGTCCCATCGCTATCCTGTCTCTTATCTCTAAACCCCTTGAAAAGTGTATCCAACTACAATTCCTACCATATCTCATTGATAACCACCTATTAACTCCCACACAACATGGTTTCAGACCAGGCCACAGCACCATGATAGCCCTCCTTTCCTTCCTGGAAACTGTTAACAAAGCCCGAGACTCAGGTCATATTGTTTCTACCCTTCTACTAGATCTTTCTAAGGCCTTTGACACAATCTCCCACAACCTTCTTCTATCTAAACTCTCTAAGCTTAACCTATCTCCTTCGTCTCTGAACTGGTTCTCCAGCTACTTATCCAACAGATATCAAGCAGTAAAATGGAAAAAGGCCACCTCCTCATTCCTTAATACCCCAACTGGAGTTCCACAAGGTTCCATACTGGGTCCCCTCCTCTTTAATATATTTATTAATGATTTCCGCAACTCTATCCCCTTCTCTAATATCATCCAATACGCAGACGACTCAACTATTATTTGCTCAGCCACTTCTGTCCCTATACTTCTAAAGCTAACTCAAGATCCCTTCTCAACCACTGAACAATGGATGATAAAAAATCACTTAGCACTCAATGCCTCTAAAACCAAATTAATGGTATTTACTCCCTCTAAAGTCACCTCTTTCAACAAAAACACATTTTGTATTACTAGTCATAACAACACTACTCTGGAACTGGTATCAGAGACCAAGTTACTCGGTGTCCAAACTGACAATCAGCTTAAATTTAATTCCCACCTACAACTAAATATCAAAAAAACCCATCAAAAACTAGGTATGCTTTACCGACAAAATCATTATCTTACACCAACCACTATACTCACCCTCTCTACATCTTTTCTCATTCCCTCCCTTCTCTATGGAGCTCCACTCTTAACCAATCTACAATCATCTCTGAAAACACAACTCTCCTGTTGCTACAGCAAAATCGCCAAGTTCGCTACTAGCCATAAGTCCTCCACCCACCATTATTCCTCTCTCCACAAACTAAAATTGCTAGAACTACCCAATCACCTTACCTATACCAAACTCACTCTAGCACACAAGCTCATTTTCAACCCCTCACTCTGTCCTTCCCTTTCCTCTGCCTTTAAAATGCACCTACCTGACAGAGTACTAAGATCTAACAACCAAAATCTTCTAGAAGTGTACAAACCAGTTCGTCCCCCAGGCAAACATCTTCTATCCTTTAGTCTAGCACAACTCTGGAACTCCCTACCACCATCCATTCGTACTACTCCTAGTTACTCTATCTTCAAAAAAACTCTTCACTCATATCTAGTATCCCAGTGGGAATGCTCTTGCAGCCACCTCACATAACTTACACTGCAAATTTTCATCTTCTCTTCTTTTCAATAACATTTCCTTTTACCATCTCTCCCATCTCATATATTGTTGTAAATTACTCAGCTAATTGTAAATAATTCTCAGTTACACCTCCTACTGCAAGTTTCCTAATATGTATTAGCATCCCTGTAAAGATTCCTTTAAAATTCTGTATTACCTATTTGTTTATCACTCATCTAGACTGTTTGTAATATTTGTCTTAGTCTAATTTCAGCTGTATATTTTCAATCTATGACATACAGTAATGTTAATAGTCTTTGGTCTGCTCTAATCTATAACACATGTAAACGTATAATTTTCGTCATATTGTAACCTTGATTGTTTATGGAGCTTTTCTCCCCAGGACTCCATTGAAAACGGGTTCACTTTGGCCCAATGGACTATCCTGGTAAACCAACTGCAAATAAATAAATAAAATAAATAAAAGTTGTTAAAAACTGAATGTGTATCCACAAATACATTCCTGGTATGAATGGCCTGCTTTTCCTTGAAAAAGAAGATAAGATCTGAAAGTGGGTACTGGCATGGAATAAATGGCCAATGATCCAGTTGCTGTGTATGCTCTATGATTCTGTGATTTTATGCACTGGTCATACATTAAAATGGCTGCGTGTAACTTAGTCAGTCCCCTAAAAAGGAACTGTCCAAGCACTGGCCATGACTTTACTTCAAAGCTGATCAAAGTCACCATAGAATGCATACATAATCTGAGGATTTTATAGAGTCTTACATATTACCTGATCTATTCTGCATGTGCATGTACTGAAAAAGTACAGCTGTGTAAGTAATTTTAACATAATAGTAGATGCTCGAATGATCACTGCTGCAGTATCCTTAGCTATATGGGTTATATCCTGCCAAGGATATAACAGCCAGACATCTTTCAAAATGTCAGGGCACCTTCCACATGCTTGAACCATTAAATATCTTGAGCTGACCTGCCTAAGAACATCTGATTGTCAAGCCCTTCAGAGCTTTTATGCCAACTGCTTGAGGGAGGCTGAGACCTTTGAGGACATAGGAGGAAAAAATATATACATATATACACACCCTGACGTAATCAAAAAACAAAACGGGGGCTGAAGGGAGGGAGGAGGGAGTGGTTACTGCAGCAGTGATTATCTGAACCTCATCAGTTATGGTAAGATTATTTACACAACTGTTTGAAGTCCATCATATTGATCACTTCTGCAGTATCCTTAGATATATGAATAGATTAATCTAGCTTACTATATTTGGCAGATGGAAGGGGAAGGCTCCAGGATCCCATCGAGAATGGTCCTAGCAAATCCTGATGCAGACCTAGAGAAGGAATCAAGCTTCTACTGCTTTGAAAAGTATGGACTGAGGACCAAGTTGCAGCTTCTAGAATACTTCTAAAATTCAACCCTTTCCAAAAAGCCATAGATGAAACCAAGGCCCTGGCCTTGACCCCATCTGGAATAGTTTTGTTATGGTGATTATAGCAAAAGGTAATAGTGTTAGACAACCATTTGAAATAATCTGTTTTGATACAGGCTGTCCCTTCCTATTACCTTCGCCAGAAATGAGCAATCGATCCAAAGATCTGAAAGATTTAGTTATGTCAAGACAGCACCTGAGTTATCTCTGGGCATCCAAGTTATGGAGTATCCTTTCTCCCTCATTTTTAGGTTCAAGAAAGAAAACAGAGATATGGAGACTTTGCCTTAATGTAAACTCAGATACCACTTTAGGCGTAAACGAAGGATTAGCCCTCAAAGAAACCCATCAATATGAAAAATGAGATCGGGTTGACTCACCATAAGTGCTTGCATCTCTGATATCCTTCTTGCAGAGGTCAGAGCAATCATTAAAACAGTGTTCCATGTTAAGAACTTCAAAGTCAGCCAGACAAGATGGTTTAAATGCAGCAAGCATTAGTTTTGCTAACACAAAATTAAGATTCCCAAGGAGGAACCACCAGATTTATTGAGGGTTACTTACACAAGACCCTTCCAAAACATTTTGACATGAGAATGCATTGACAAAGGAGGAGCCATGGGCAGACATGCTGAAGTGGCTGATAAACTAATCTTTATGGAGTAGTAAGAAAGGCCAAAGGACATAACTCACATTAGCCCTGAATAGGTGATGGTTATCTTGTTGGCCCCAACTGGAAAACCTTTTCTATTTGCTAATTTATGATTTTCTAATAGAAGGCTTTCTTGCTTCTGTTAGTACCTGCTTCACATCCTCAGTAAAAAGTTGTCTAAAGGGAATTAAGTCCCTATCATCCAGGCAGTGAATTTAAGTTGATTGATGCTGGGTGTTATCAAACACCGCTATTTCTGTGAGAGTAGAACCATTCTCTAAGGAAGCTTCTGGTAACTGCCCCTGGCCATTTCCAAAAGAAGGGAGAATCTTGGTTGTCTGGGCCAGAAAGGAGTTACACAGAGATTGTGAGGGATTTCTTCTGAATACTCAGAAGTGCCTTGAATATCAGTGAAAAGGGTGGAAACACATTAAGGAAAATTCCTGTCCAAGGAAAAGAAAAGGCATCTGTTTTACATGGTTTCTTGCAGAACTCCCCACAGGCCAAATCTTGTAAGACCTCCTGATATAGTTTCTATTTGTGAGGGTGTGCCTTTGTCCTGCTCAGCTTGTCTGCACAAAGTTTTGTTCTGACAGACTGTAGGATGGCTGCAGAGTAGGACTGTGCTGTGAAGCTAGAACCCAAGCTAACATGGCTAGTCTGCAGAGGGGGGACGACCTGGTTCTCCCTTGCTTGTTGATGTACCACATGACTGTGATATTATATTTAAGGACTTGAAGAGGTCCAGGGGACCAAAGATGATTCAGAGAACTGAGTGTCTTGATCAGAGAAAGCAGATCATTTATATTTATATGCTTGTGATCTTGTTGGTGTCACAAATAACTTGCACTTTTATTCCTCAAGAAACTGCTCTCCAAGCAAAGTCAGAGGCATCTGTGGTTACTGACTTCTCTGGAGTATGGGTGAGGAGGACCTGGATTTAAGGAAATTTGCTGTCTCCACCTAGTGATTTGTTTTGTAAAAAAAAACAGAACTGGGATTTGAAAACATAACTGGTGTTGGTGCTGGGACCAAAGAGACATCAGATACCATTGCATCCTTCTCAAGAGACATCAGATACCATTGTATCCTTCTCAAGTGGAGTCTTGCCAGGGGTATCATGAGAATTATAGGTGCCATAAGAACCACAATTCCAAGGTATTCCTTCACAATGACCAAAGTCTGAATGAAAAACCCTAGAAATAGATCTGGGTATAGATCCATTTTTTCTTGCAGAAGAAAAGTTCTTTGAAATGAGGGGTCTAGCAAAGACCCCGGAAATACAATCCTGTGTGTTGGAATCAATAAAGACTTTTGAATGTTCTCTTGGAATCCTTGAGCTTGAGTAAGAGACCTCTCTCCCAAGTGAGAGATTCCTGACACTTTGAAAATGAATAAATATGGAAAATGTGGATACCCTGTAGCCTGCAACAAGCTATAACTGGAGATAGATACTTTGTAATCACTGTTGGTGCAGTAGATAGTCTAAAGGGTAAGGCAGAGAACTGATAATGTGATCCAGAAACACAATGCCTTAAGAAATACCCGAAGTCTGGATGAATAGGTTTGTGATGAGATAAGCATGTTTTAAATCTAGTGTTACCAGGAAACTTAAAAGGAGAAGAAGGGGTAACAGGTTGTGAAGTGACTTCATTTTGAACTTGGGCACTGTCATTGGTTTAAGAAAGAAATATCCAGAAAAGGTCTCCAAGCATTTTCTTTCTTTCTTTCTTTGACATCAAGAACATCCTTGAATAAAAACCTTTCTCAATCTGGTAAGGAGATACCGGCTCTATCATGTGTTGATGGATGGGAGAAAATAGAGGAGTTTGATATGGTGGATGAAGAATCATCCCTAGACAGGAGGAATTTCCACCCCTGCCATCTGTATCCTTGATGAATGATCTTCAGAACCCATTTGTCTGAAACCATTTGTTGGCAGAGAAGTGGAGAAATTTGTGAAGATTCTGGAAATTCCATCTGTAACAGCTCATAGTACTTCCTGAGTTACTGAGAAACCTCTGTGTTCTCCCACTGACAACATTAGCACATTCAGAAATGGCTACCAAGGAAGAACCTTCCACCACACACACACACACACACACACACACACACACACACACACACACACACACACACACACACACACACACAGATGATACAGATGACACAGACACACACATACGACACATACGACACATACAACACACACATACACACACACACACACACACACACACACACACACACACACACACACACACACACACACACACACACACGGGCTCTTCTCAGAGTCTAAATCAGAAATCTGTGGAGAAATCCCTGCACCTGTCCATTCATCTTCCTGTCTAGATTGAAAATCTTGAATCTCTTCAGGAAAACAGGCATCCCTTTTTCTTTTGCCAGAAACCACCTTATAGGAAGGATCAAGAGCCTAAATTAGACTCTGAGCCAGATCTAGTAAACTACTTCAGTCTGGAGAAATTTGAGGAGGAATAGATACGTTTAGTTTTCTGTTTCATTTTGTCAGGAAAAATGGGTCCATCAGAGTTGTTACTGGCCGCAACAGCAACATCCCAGAGATGGGCACAACATTCTGGGTAAACAGGGAAGCTTTCCATGTTCCCTCTCTCAGGACCAACAAGAATGTCTCTCCCTTGCCCACTAAGGGGACCCCAACAGCCACAGAGGATGTGGAAAAACCCCAGTCCATACTGGCAGTAGGTGCTACAACAGAGGTGTAAAAGATAAGTGGTCTAAGGAACAAGCTTTTGCCACAGCAGAGTTACTCACATGTGGCTGTAGCAAATTTCTAGACAGTTGTGGTGGCAAAGGCTGTGGCTTAATTTTTCTCTTTTCTGCTGGATGAAAGATTGAACATGGGAATTAGAGTTTGTACCATGGCACCTTCTTCCTGGGGAAAACAAGCAACATAAGCCAATAAAAATATGAAGTTGTTATAAGTCAGTTCTTTTCCCTAAAACACAATAAAAAAGTCCTTTAATATGCATTGCCAGCTCCAAAAAGTAAAATAAACACAATTTCTCCACAGAAAAAAATGTTTTTCAACTGCTTTAAACTTAAGTCCCAAGGCAATCTGTTAATACACAAATTCCTAGAATAAAATTAACTTTCCTAAAAAGAAAAGTATATTTAAACAATACATCTTTATGTGGAAGGTTTTCCCACAAAGAGAACTAATCTGCCCAGTAAAGGAACGGCACAGGCTGACCATCGATCCTTGAAAGGTTGTAGAGGAGCGCGTTCTTCAGTAGCAGGAAAGCTCTGAAGAACTTGATGATTAAACCTATGTTTTTAGGCAGCTTAGGTAAAGCTGCTTAATGGTTTGAGTGTGTGGAAGATGTCCTGAAGTTTTGGAAGCTGGCTGGCTGTTATACCCTTGACAGGATATAACCCATATAGCAAAGACTACTGCAGCAGTGATAAATGTGATGAACTTTGAAAAGATGCAATCATTTCTACTGAGGAGTTCGTGCCCAACCTGCACTTCTGATATCTATGGCTTTGCCCATTGCACCTCAGTAGTAACTACACACCATCTAAGGGATAAAAGGAATACTAAATTTTACTGCAAAACAAACTATTCCCTTTATTTTCAAAATGATACATCCTCAGATTAGGTATATTTAGTTTTTAGGGTAAGGGAGTAAAGTTCCCCAAATTAGGACATACAGTAGAGTGCAGGACTCTTTCAAGAGAGATATATTTAGCCTTGGATTGTTTAAAATATTTTATGATTCATAGAAATGCTTGTATCTTAAAAAAAAAAAAAAAAAACATATGCCACTTCATCAGTTCACTGCTGCTTAGAGTGAACTGTTGCAAACACCGAGTGGCAATAAAAAGGATAATGAGCTGAAGCAAAATTCCTTTTAAAATGTCACTAGTTCAAAACCAGCTGTCAGCTTGCATTCCAAATACAAAACAATTGGCTATTAAACAAATAACTGGAATGGTACATCACAGATCTATAACTGATGTGTCTAGAGTCAAGTAATTCAACATCACTTAAACACCTGAACATACCGAAAAAATATTGATAGCCCAGAAGCAGTACATGACAAGCAAATGGTACAGGATTTACACCAAGCAATGAAGAGACACTAAATGACATTAATATGCAGACTGTAAGAGATGGGAGGAAGACACTTATGAGGCAGAAAAATGTACATGTTAACGGGAATCAACAAATCCAAGATTTTTTAGATGAGAACATCATCAACAAGAGGAAAACTTCAGACAGAGAAAGGATGGTTAAGGCATTAGAAGTACTGTTGATCAGAAAGGTTGTGGATATATGAAAAGATCTTCCTAATGTGAATTAACAATCAAACATACTGGTAAAATGCCAGAATGTGGCTAATAGACATAAAACAGTTATAATAACGTATAACGTATGGAAAGAATAACAATATACAAATACATCATCGGAAGGTGTGCTTAATTCATGGTGGGAATATTTTCTGTTAACGGCGGTGCAGATGGATTGGACAAACTAGAGACCACACACACACACACACACACACACACAGACCTTCATGAATCTGTGTTATTATACAACAACATTCTTTAAAAAAATATTTGTTTCACGTCATGGTTTGATGTAAACTCCTTGAGATTTCAGTGACTTTGTGCTAAGACAGTCAGGACATATAGATTTATATATATATATTACAGACATGACACACAAGCACACACATGCACGCACACACACACACACACACACACACACACACACTACAGTGAAGTCGATGACACATTTGCAGTATGTTAAGCTATTTGTATTTATTAGAAGTGGAATTGTGACAACAGAGTATTGTAATAGGCTAGAAAGGTGAATTTCAGAATTTTAAAAAGCAAATGCTTGCCCAAAGCAGAAAGGATAGCAAAACACAGGCTCTATTCTTGCCACTGTAGATAATTCCTTGTGATCATACAACATCCCTGTCATGAATACACAAATTAACTACTCCTGCCCATTGCATACATGGAGGGATTACATTCAAAGTTAAGTGTATTTTTATATATGTTTTGCTATTCAGTGATGATAGCTTCACAGCTACCAAATGTATTGGTTGGTTATACAGAGCTTTTGTTATCCAAATGGATTATAGTGCCCTTCAGCAGGAGGTAAAACTTTGGCACATTATAATATTATGTATCAGTAAACTGTGATTTATACACAAACAGGACACTTAACAGACTATAGATCCAAACTACTCTTGTATGAGGGACGCTTTCTGTTTGCATCATCCTTTGATTCATGTTACTTTCTTCCATCAGTGTCCATCTGTCTTTTATGTCCATTTTGCACCTAAAATGTATCATGCATTCCAGTTGCTGTGTTGGTCTTGCTGTTTCGTATGATTTTCAGAATAAACCCCAAGTATTACAGACCTTTGATATCCCTTGCATACTTTCCATCTGTATTCTTGGAGTGTTCTAGATATCTCTTGATTAAAATGTTCTGAAAAGATATATGTGTACTCCTTTTTTCTCCAAAAATACAAGACACCAGATAAAGTAACATAAGAAAAACCACGAACACAGAAACCAAATAAAAATAAACGCCAAATAACAGGCTAAGAAAACGAATAGTCAAGAGTCAAAGTAATATTAACGTGTTTTGTTCAATTTTAATCACACTTGAACTTCATCAGAATAGTTATTAAGACTTCATATGCTGTTTAAATACAAATTTAAAACAGTCATGTGACTATATCTTCCAATAATTGATTACAAACATAAACGGAAATGTGTCAAAACCAAAGTTATGTTTCTTCTTAAAAATCAAAGTAAATAAACAAGTGAATGAGTAAAAATGTTCACCATGTAAATCTCTAACTTTTTGGACAGTGTGCCGTTGGAACATTATAATCTTTGTGCTTGTAAAAAACACTTGATGTTAATGACATCGTTTAGCCCAGGAGGCTCATCTGCGTTCAACAGAATCTGCCACATAGCCTCATGACACTCCAATTTAACCTTGAAATTACCTGAAAACTGTGCATCACTAATTTTCTCAAGTACAGAAAATCTGAACTTCTTAAAATTGTCACAAGATAGAGCGTGTCTAGCTAAAGCGTTTGATGTATCTTTCTTTCTAATGGCCAAATGATGTTCATAAATACGTTTGTTTAGGGTTCTAACAGTTTTGCCTATATAAAAGTGTCCACATGTGTCACACACTCCAATATAGACAACACATTGTGTCTTACAAGTATAGTAACCTTTAGTATAGATAGTTTTGTTTATATCTTTCAAGTGTGTAATATTACTACCTGAAATGAACCTACACTGTCTACATTGGTTACATGGGAATGTCCCTTGTTTGAGCCCTTCTACACTAGACACCTTACCTTTCTCTAACAAGCTCTTGATGTTAACAGTCTTTCTGTAAATAAAAGATGGAGTGTTCCCTATAATGGAAATCAGGTCTCTATTACCCAAAACAACTTTCCAGTTGTTGAGTAAAATGTTCTTAATGAAGGACATTTCATTAGAAATGGGAATGGGAAAGGCCAACTTATATTCACGAACCACGTACGACTTTTTGTGTATAGAATATCCCAAGATAGCCACCTTGTTTGGAATACCTAAACTACACAAACAAGGTAACAACATACCATTTAGGCCAATAGTTTCAGCAAGTTATTCTAAGACTGAGAGTATCTCTATTTGGTTAGACAAGTACTTGAATCCTATTGTTCAAAGAACAAAGTCTTATCTAAGAGATTCCTGGCACTTGTTGGAACTGTTAAGTCAATTCAACGTTTGTGGTAATTTCAAGGTTAAATTGGAGTGTCATGAGGCTATGTGGCAGATTCTGTTGAACGCAGGTGAGCCTCCTGGGCTAAACAATGTCATTAATATCAAGTGTTTTTTACAAGCACAAAGATTATAATGTTCCAACGGCACACTGTCCAAAAAGTTAGAGATTTACATGGTGAACATTTTTACTCATTCACTTGTCTATTTACTTTGTTTTTTAAGAAGAAACATAACTTTGGTTTTGACACACTTCCGTTTATGTTTGTAATCAATTATTGGAAGATATAGTCACATGACTGTTTTAAATTTGTATTTAAACAGCGTATGAAGTCTTAATAACTATTCTGATGAAGTTCAAGTGTGATTAAAATTGAACGAAACGCGTTAATATTACTTTGACTCCTGACTATTCGTTTTCTTAACCTGTTATTTGGCGTTTATTTTTATAAAGTAACATAAGACTGGCTACTAGGACATTCAGTATTAACCCTTTGCAGCATCTTTTACTATAGCATATTTCAGGCTTTGAGCAGATGATTCCTGAGTGATTGTTGAAGTTTTGCCTGTGCTGACAGTCTTGACCTGCTCATTTCACCTTTTCACATTTCTCTTTCTGTGAATTTTATATGAGTGATGGATAAGATATGGTTCAAATTTTGGGAGTGTTTGTGATCTTGGATATGAATCAATTTGTTTAATTTGCTGTTTTGTCTCATTTGACCGTCATCATTTGTCTAAACAATATTTGTTTCTGTAAATTAACTAATAAAATGTCAATATGACTACTCATAAGGCATTAATATCCCCCCCAAAAATAATAGACTTTGACATTTGCAAGAAGTTTAAATTGATTAATGTGGCAAGAAATATCCATAGTGGAAACAAGAACTGCACTACTGCAACTGTATCTATAGTTGTTGTCTTACACTGACATCTCTGCCTCAGCACAATAATTTTTTTCCTTTATCGAGATGCACATTGAATCATTTTCATTTGTTTTTTTAACATCACGTTTATTTTAGGAATCGTCAGTGCTTGTAATTCAGCTTTCTTGTCTGGGTTAAAACAGAAAGGAAATATTAGCATGTCTCAACACACATACTATGTATAGACCACTACAGATGCAATGCACACTGGGCTTTATATTTTAGAAGTAATACACTCAAACCTAGATATCTGAGAGTAATCAGTCAACAGATATTGCCCACAATGCAGCTGTGTCAGTCATGTAAATCTGATTTAAGCCAAAGCTCATGGGAGAGATGTGATTATGAAGAATGATGCATTCTTTCTTTTTATAGGAAAGAGATAGGAGCAGTACAATGGAAAGCTGCAACACTAAGCGACAGTTTGCTACACAAATATTCCTCTATAAGACATGATATGTGCTGTGTGGTAGCCTGTTAAATCATATATTAGTCTAGTAGTTAGCCAGCTGTGCAGCTTGTTTCATTTACCCCATGCTGATCTGATGTTTAACTGTTCAAATATAAGTTTTATTGCAAGACAGCCATGCCTGGGTATTGCATGTTATGATACTGTAAGGGAACTGCAATCAAATAGTTAACATGGCAATGGTGGATGACGTTTAAAAACATAAATAAAAAAAAAATTGTTAGCCAGACACGATAAAGAATACTGACCTTAAATGTTTTCTGAAATGCAGGCTCTAAGTGATCAACCATCCCTCAGCTGCATGGTATCAGATAATGAACCTTTGTCTCCCCAGTACTAATTAGAATGAATGAGACATTGTGCGACTGACAAATCTGCACCTATATATTATACTGTCATAGAGTAGAAAGTTAGAAATCCATCTCTGTGCTATGCAGTTTTGTATGAATGTATATATACTCACACACACATGCTTATTTGAGCATGCATACATGAGCACACCTACACATGTACCCACATAAAATCAGTGATGCTGTACAAACTTGTACAAAATAACTACCATCTATGACATTTATTCAGAATTTACTAAACTTGATTTTGTATTCTATTTCATTTGTGGTATTTGTAAACTATAGTTTTACCATTAAGTTGTGACAAATACAGCTATTAGGCACTGGATATCTGACACATCTGTATGTGATATAATATGTGCATGTTCACCTATATGGAATATCCCTGTTCATCAGTGCTGGTTGCTGAATCATCATGCTAAGATGATAAAGCATCTGAAGTATTTACAGATTTCACTGGCATGATCAGCCACCATAAGTAAAGCAATTATTATGTTTCAGGCCATACTTAAGTCAATTAATCACTTTAAAAGATGCAGAAGCAAGTGTCAGTGGCCATGGATGCATTTCCAGAAGCTTGAGCATCTATAATGCACATTGGGAGTTGGGTGAGGGAGTGGGTATTATGGCACAGGGCAAAAAAGGCTTCTACAGCTGTCAGGATGGCACCATACTGAGATTCCATGATCTCCCTTCACACACGTCCCTGACATTAAGGCTTCATCCACCATCAGAGTCTGGTTGGAAATGCATTGTGGACGTAGAGTAGATGACTGGGGAGAAACTACAGAATGTGGCTGGTAGGAGACAGCAGTAATGGCAGCAAAAAATAATAAAAAACAAAAACTCTTTGCTTCTGTAATTGAAACAAAAAGGCAATATTGAGGTATGTGCAGTGAGATCACAACAAGGAACCAAGTCATTTTGTTTTTAGTTTGTACGCTATTGTCTGTACACTCAACCTCTTAGTGCAAGAAATCTGGACAAAGTCCGACAAAAAGGGGAGATAAAGGCCCAAAAACAGGGACGCATTTAAAATTTTGCTCTTTTAAAATTAGAAAGTTGCTAGAGTAACAGGATTTGTTTTAACCTACATTGCTGAAGGATTTCAAGTCTGAAACTCAAATGTATATGATTATTTAGTGACTTCAGCCCTCAGATCATCCCAGTGATTTGCCAGAAAACCACAAATTTTATGAGGAACAAACCAAACATATGAGCAAAAAATCTGGACATTCTATGAAAATCTGGACAGTTGAGAAGTATGTGACTAAAGCTGCTTGTCTTTACATACTACCCACCTTATTGCCTCATTGTTAAAGTTCACCTTTAAAGAGTAAAGAGTAGAAATAGAATTGGTCCTCACAATTTCTTCTTCTCTTCTGTGCAGTGTCAACACCATGACCAGTTAAGGTTCAATGTCTGTATAGTTTAATATTCATGGGAATTTAATAAAAAGTGAAGTTTTAAAACTCCTCGAGCTGTTAGTTTTACTGCCCTTACTTGTATCAGATTCTGCAAGACATGTCTGCATATGATCTGGTCATGTCATTTTGGGTAGTTACTTTACTCTGGAAACAGGAAGGACTGTAAATGAAACAAATTACTGCAGTTTACTTTTTTGTATTGGATACGGATCTGAGCAAATACAGTGCAGGCTGCTGCTGTTAGTGCTGTAAACTATTATGAACCACTAAACCCCATGTCTGCCAAGGAAACTCAGTCAGCGAGATGAGAGATGTCAGAGACCAGCTGATGTCAGCGTACTTGCATCAAGGAGGATATTCTTGACAGGGAGAGGAGGTAGCAAAAGCTGATGTCAGCGTTCCCAAATCAAGACAAAGGGATCTTGCAGGAGGCATATCAGAAAGCTTGCCAAGAAAATGGAGGGAGAGATCTGGTAGTTTACAGAAAACCCTAGATTGACTAAAAACAACGGCCCAAACTTCACCAAACCAGTAAAAAAATGTAGAAATGAACTGGACTTCAACGTGAATAAAATACTATTATTTTTTATTAATAAAAACACATCACATAAGCATTTCCATCTATCATGGAGACCTTCAGAAAAAATACACTCACATTCTTCATCTTATTTATAAACTATCTGTAGTTCATCAACCAATCATGGAATGCTAGTAATTAAAAGAAGCCCCTGTATTAAAGGTGTACAAAGCACCTATTCCAATCACAAAGACTTGCAAAAACATTTTTCAAAATAGAATAAACTATGAAACATAAATAAAAATACATAAAAATCATGTTAAATTCCTTTAAAATTTATGTTAACAAATCTGCTTTTTCACTCAGTATGGGCTTGAGAGATACTTGGTCATTCAGACCTGGGGGGGATGATGCATTTAGTTGCAACTGCCTGACAAGTTATCTTTTTAACAAATGTCTTTGCCAATCACCACCCCTAGAATGAATCTGCACTTTTCCCAGTATACCAAAGCTAAACTTAACAAAGTTACTACACACAACAGAGTGCCTGTACAAAACATTAACTTCCTTTTTCTTCCTAATCTCATAAAGGTGCTCATAAATTCTTGATTTCAAAGCGCTCTCTGTCTTTCCATCATAGCTAAATGTGACAGTTGGTCAGTATACTAGGTACAGTAGTTTGTTGATATTACAATTCCCTTTCACAAATGAAGTCTTAGTATGCAAAACATTGTCCAAAAACATTGTTTTCTCTTTCATAATGTGCATACAATATGCACAACTACCACAAGACATGGTACCAGTGCAAACATTTTTGTCTGTTTGTTCAACATTTTCTAAGATATATTTAAAGTTCCTACCAGTTTTGCTTACAAAAAGGGGTTTAGGCCCAACCAACTGGGAAACTTCATTATTAAACTTAAAAATACTCCAGTTCTTCTTTATAACTTCCCTAATCTCTTTGGAATAAACATTATATTCTAATACTAGGGCTTTTTTGTAATTGTTGTCTCCCTTGCTTCTATTTTGAGTAGTAAAATCCATCCCTGACAGGGGTGGATACTTGGTACCCCAACCTTTCCTTACTTCTTCAAAAATACTATCCACCATCTTCTGGGGATATGTATAGTATTTTTAAGGTTAATAATGAAGTTTCCCAGATGGTTGGGCCTAAACCCCCTTTTTGTAAGAAAAACTGGAATGACCATTAAATATATCTTAGAAAATGTTAAACAGACAGACAAAAATGTTGGTACTGGTACCACATCTTGTGGTAGTTCATACTGTATGTACATTATGAAAGAGAAAACAATGTTTTTGAACAATGTTTTGCATACTAAGGTTTCCTTTGTGAAAGGAAATTGTAATACTAACAAACTAGTGTACCTAGCTAAATGTGACAGTTTCTCAGCATACTATGTTGGAAAGACAAAGCGAGCTTTGAAATCAAGAATTACTCTGTTGTGTGTAGTAACTTTATGTTTGGCTTTGGTATACTGGAAAAAGTGCAGATTCTTTTTAGGGGTGGTGATTGACAAAGACATTTGTTAAAAAGAGAACTTGTCTGGCAGTTGCAACTAAATGCATCACCCCCCCAGGTCTGAATGACCAAGTATCTCTCAAGCCCATACTGAGTGAAAAAGCAGATTTGTTAACATAAATTGTAAAGGAATTTAACATGATTTTTATGTATTTTTATTTATGTTTCATAGTTTATTCTATTTTGAAAAATGTTTTTGCAAGTCTTTGTGATTAGAATAGGTGCTTTGTACACCTTTAATACAGGGGATTATTTTAATTACTAGCATTCCATGATTGGTTGATGACCTTCAGCTAGTTTATAAATAAGATGATGAATGTGAGTGTATTTTATCTGAGGAAGTCTCCATGAGAGATGAAAGCACTTATGTGATGTGTTTTTATTAATAAAAATAATAGTATTTTATTCATGTTGAAGTCCAGTTATTTTCTACACCTTTTTACTGGTTTAGTGTATAGAAAACCCTCCTCCAGGATAGCAGTTGTAATCTTTGGCACATTCTATACTAGGAAAAAGAAAATCAAACTTAAGACAGAGTGAGCAGAATAAGAAAGATTGCACAAAAAAATGCTTTCTAGTGAAGATGATGGCTGTATGATAAAGGTCATATGCATATCTACTGACTGATGTACAAAACAGCTATTGCGTTTGCACATATGTTTTTAGTGGCAGCTGTGTAGCTGAGTGTGGAGATTCAGAATCCAAATGTGGTTGCGTAACATTAAGATCACCAGCCAGTAACTCCATGAAGGTTAGACATTGTGCATTAAGCACTAAGATAGTTAAGCTATAAACAAAACTATGGAAATAACATACTCGAGGCCTAATGTAAGAATGACTAAAATAAAAAAATGAATATGGTAAATGTCAGCAGACAGTTATTCAGTGAGCATGTACTCTTAATCCTGTTTGAACAAATGGAATCTAATCTAATCAGTTCTTTTACATGGAGAGTAAGCCCCCTCCCCTTCCACAATCTCTGTACAGAAAGACTTTTCCCTGTTTCTCCTTAATATATTCAAGTTGGAGGTGGTAGAACTTTGGGGAAAAATAAAGATAGATGTGCAGATGTTAACTTCTTTACTGGAAAAAGGGGCACATAATCATGATGCATTGAGAAATATAATGATTACTCAAGTAAATAAGTATAAACAAATTGAAAATGTTGATTTCCCAAAACATATTTTCCAAATAAGAGAACACACACAAAAAATTAATTGAATGAAAATATCAAACACAATAAAAATCAAACTTATTAAACAGTATTTGCAATGTAGGAAAGCTCTATTTTCTGCACTCTATGACCCATCCTCTGTATAATTTACCATGGAGTATAAATATTTTTCCCCAGTTGCAGAATGACTGTAAGGATACTATGTTTAGAGCTTGGAAACATAGGGGCATACCTACCACACTTGGAGTGGAGAAGACATGGCCCACCCTGAATTGCAAATTTTATGTGTAACAATGTTATTACAAGTTTTTTTTTCACTATAATTCAGAATTGTTATATAGTCTAATATTTTGGATGTCTATGTTTTAAGAATTCAATGCATCTGGTTTGCCTCAATGGTATATTTAAACTGCCTTTTTTTTTACATAAGCAGATACAACATTCCAGTATGGTATAACAATCTCACAGGAGCAACATGAGTAACAACAACAGTAGGCATAAAGAGATGGTGTTACCAAGAAAGTAGCTCTGCTTCTTTTACTATGTGCAATGTGCAAAATGAGACCATTGCTATCTTTAAACCAGCAGGAGAACTGAGATGCCAGCTAGGTGCTAAACAAATCTCCTGAGTAAAAGAGGATTAAGGGAATATTTTAAGCTCCTAAGTCAATATTTACTTGTTACAGGGATTATTATCTTCCCTGCCATTCCAAGAAAATAAGTTAGTTTGCAAAGTCTACATGCCCCAGACACAAGCACTTTGCATCAGCTATTACTGATGTTTACGTTGCTTCATCTGCATTTGACTAAGTAAAAAATCCAACATTTTAAACATGATTGCCTACTGGAAATATTTTCATAAACATAGCTAACAAGTTTGTTAATGTGGATTATGTGGACTCCTACTAAGACATAATAAAAAGTAACATAAACAATAAACAACAGTAAGGCAAATTAGCTACAGCCTCATGGAAGGGATCTTGGCTTGCATCTTGGACCATTGCTTGTTTCTAAAGTATGTACTCTCAGCAGATGTGAACCCTATCTAGATGATTGGCACTGTTGAAGTGCCATCCCGACCACATTTGCAAAAATTGAAAAAGGGGTTGTGGATGGACAGACTCTCAGCGGATATGCATTGAATCATTTTACAATGGAAAATACAACAGATTAAGTCTTCTGGCATTCATCCTACGTGTGAGTTCAAGCTGACCCCTATTAGTGCATGTATGGATGTAATACGTTGTGACAGGCAACCAGTATTTTATCCAAAATGGCTGTTTAAAAGAATCAGACAACAGGTTAGGTAACTATACAATGAAGTCCCACTTCTGTGAAATACAATTTTTTTTTCTATTAATTTACTGCTAACATTTCTTTATTTGTTAATGACTTTTTACACACCACTAATATAAAGTAGGTAATGCATCCTACACCAATAACAACTTAGCTGGAGAGTGATCAAGTCCTTGGAATGGATCTTCATGTAAACCTAATTTGTGTGACACTCCTAATGCATTTTGTAGCTGTTCCTTATCAGGAGACCATTTACTGTTGAGCCAGTTCTTTTTACTGGCATATTTAACTGCAGATAGTGTGAACATGATGTTATATGTCTGAATTTTCACTCATACAAAAATATTCTAGCTCCTTGACTTTTGTACTGTGAACCACTAGCAGATATGATAGCATCAGGTATTTGCTGGTTTAGGAATACAGACTATAATGCACTAATCACTCTTGCTGTTGAAGTGTCTGTCAGTTGACTGCTTCAGAAAACTTGGAATAATAATTTAAACATTTGAGATGATAGGATCCATTAAAATGGAACAAATCTGTGCACACTGTGCTCTGCAGACAGTGTAATAGAGGTTAGATAGCATCTCTTTATTTGGATTATTGTTATATTATGCAGTGCAGACTACACAACTCTGCACTCCAGGCATTTTTAGACTGTACTATTTGCCCATTTTGATTCATGTATCCTCTCAAATATTTCTCTTCTCATTTGATTGTCTACTACTATTTTTCAGGTTTGAACATTAAGCTCCAGACAAAACCTATTTGTTCCCCGAAAAAAAAAAGAAAAAAAATGGATTTCTTTTCTCGTTTGTGATTCTTGATCAGGTAAGCCTGTCACTGTAATGTCTTTTAGAAACTATGTCTATATGCAGGTGTTAGCATATCTGTGAAATTCTTTTACTTTACCTGCTGTGTGTAGTATGTTAGCAATTTTTCTGGAGAGTTTCTTCCTGGCCCTCCACTGAAAATGGACAGCTCTGTCCAGTCGGACCTCCCCAGTAAACAAATGTAAAATAAAATAAATAAATAAATTAGATAAACAGCAAAAAACACCAATTCATGAACTATAAAAACTTATAAAGGCCAAGAAACATGAACTCAGACCCACAAAGGAATGCTGACACTGTTGTAAAGGTTAAGTGCTTTCTTTCATTTAATATGAATGAACTTCTTCAGAATAGAACAAATAAATAAATTACCCAAAGAAATGTTATTTATTTTTCTAGTAGTTCTTCATGCTTGTCTGAAAATATTTTCTACTCAGTATATCTGCTATAACTTGTTTGCCTTTGTCACTTTCTTGCCATACTTCTGTATATTTAAGCAATAACTGATGAGTGGGTGTTGCATATTGAAGATTTAGCAATAGTTGGCAACCATGGATAAATCTTCAATATACCCACACCCAAGAGTTATTTATTGCTATTATGCAATAACATTATTTAAAAAAGAAATTACTTACTTTTCTTAAATAATGTCTCTGTATAATGGTGCCATGGTGTATCTCCGCATTGTTTCTGCATTCTTCTGCTTTGTTGATGTACTTCACATACATATGGGACTTGCATTCCCACACTTACACAGTACATCAGTGCTTTGGAAAGCAAGCAATGGAGAAAGAAAGATCTCCGTTGCCTTTTTTTTTTTGTTTTGTTTTTTAAAAAAAAAGGATGTAAAATCCAGACAGTTTAAAGGTATGAGAGAGAGATAGGGCAAAAATACAAGGAAAATCAAGTATGTTCTTTAGTTTTGCAGAACATACCTGATTTTCCTTGAATTTTCTCTGTCTGTACCTTTTGCCCTCTTAGCTCATGAAATGTTCAAAACCTTAAATAATGGGGACAAAGATCCCTATTGTAAATGTTACTCTTATAAACTTAGAAGGCTAGAATAATAAGATTTATGCTATCATGCATTCACTTCCATAGCATATAGTAATAGAAGAAAGTCCAGTCAGGCTTCAGTGGCTGGACTTTCTTCTGTTGGTATATGCTTAATTTTACAATAGGCACACTGGTTGGTCTGACCAATCAGCATGCATGTTTTTGAATACTAATGAGCTGCCATTGTATTATATCTTCAAATTCTGACAGGCTTTGTAAAAAAAAGTTTCTGAATATGATTTGAATGGGGGTTTTTTGGCCTATTTCTACCTGAGCATCCTTACGACAGACATGTTCATCAAGTGTAGCATAATGGCACAGATCAAATTCTGTCTGGGCATGTATTTTTGCTTATCAGCAAATGTTGATTACCTACTGATCTGTTCTCTTGTTCAATAAGAATTGTTAATATTCTTCTTATTGGTTTCCACTTGGAATACAGTACTTACTCACATCATAACACTTTTATGTTGGAACACCTGCAAATAGTTTATTAAGCATTTGAAAACTCATCCTGATCATAATTGTATTTCTCGGTTGCATTTTGCTCTTATAGCTTTTACAGAAGCATAGCTGTCTCTGATATATTGCATTCCAACTTTTTAGAATACTGTGTCATCTTCAGAAATCACTGAAATGATTGGTTGTCTTTAATTTTGATATTTACATAACTATTCTAATTTTTGCATTAGTCTTTGGTTCCTCTGATTTTCGAATATGACCGATATATTTATTTTCATAGGTATATACCAGGCTAATGACCATGAGGGCCTTTGTAAGCCTAGTCATGCAACCCAAACATGCCCCACAACTTGGATGTTTTAAATGTTTATGTAGGGGTGATTGTTGGTTATGGCATGATTTACTGACTTTCTGAGTCCATCAGATTTATAGGCACCATACCATGGGTGAATTTTTGCTTTCCTCTCCAATAGTCCAAGTTTCACATAAATAACATTAAGGAGGGACTTTTTCACATGGATGGGGAGCCCATTCTAGACAGTTTAAATTTTCTGAGATAGATCTCTCTCTCTCTCTCTCTCTCTCTCTCTCTCCGGTGAATCCTATTTATCTTGCAAGCAAAATTTAGGTCTTCAGATCTTGTAGTTCTGATGCTGTTTGTTTTGTTGAAATACAAAAGGTTCATCAGAGTAGAGTGCAGAGATGTTTTGTATGCCAGGAAGAGATTGCCTGTTAATAGTCTGTCGAAGACTGAGGATAGAGCTTGATCTAGAGCTTTGGAAAAATCCACATAGGACATTCTGTTTATGCCCTATATCCTTTTTGTAAGGAACCTTTCTGGATGTTCCAGTTCTTGCATGTGTCTGGACATGCCATAGGGGGCATTATGCTCAATGATGGGTCTGATGAAGGCTGAATATAGTGGTACAGTGATTTCCCTCGATCTAGATACCATATCTTTACTTATAAGTTGAGCAACATAGACGTATTTCAAACCTGTTGCTGAGGTTTGACATTTGTTCTTAGGCTGTCTTATTCTGTTTAGCAGCTGCATCATTCTGCTGATTCATTTGTGAGGTTGCTGTTGAATGAGACCCTAAACTAAAATATCATACTGTGTGCATGTGTGTTTGTATATGCATGTGCATAAATCTGCTTTAAGCCTTCAAGTATTTTTTTCAGTAGTGTGTAACCTCTGCTGTTAAAGGAAAAAAAAAGACTTACCTAGGATTTTTTTAAATTTCCTAGCTCAGGCCATACAGCCTGTGCTAGAAAGGCCCTTCCACCACAACAAACTCATGGACAATTCACTAATGTGCTAGCCACGATGAGGTAAGGCCTCTTAGTCATGTAATTTGCATGCTTCTTGAATTGCAGTTACTATCACTAAGTGAAGATTGATCTGCACATCTTGGTAGTAAACTGCTGCTTGTGTAGACGGTGGTATCCACTTAGTCACTCAACTACATAGACATGAACACACACACACTCATACACACATACCCACCAACACCCCAGTCCCTGTCCATACTGTATCTACCTTCCGTAGTTCCCCCACCACTGTAATACTCTGCCTTTACATTATGCAAGTAGTAGGCCCTGGCAGTCTAGTTTATAACCTCACCTCCTGAACCTCATTACAATATCTGTGGTACTACAGTACTTTAGAGTATCATCCCTGGTGTCTAGTGTATCCACCCCACCCTTTTATCCCCCTAATGATGTCTGTGTCTTCAAAGCATTATCTCCTTGGTGAGTGCATTTGGTTTGTGTCATTGATGGTTGTGCGGTATAAATGATTAAATGGTGATATGTCCAAGTGCAGAACTGTGCAAGTCTATGTTTGTATGAATGTGTATATATCTTTTAGCGGTTTATGATTAGGTTATATGTATACTTTGCTGTGTGTTAGGAGTTTTACAGGGTGTGAGAGTTTTTTTTTTCTGTACATGAACCAGTCCTTGCCAGTTAAAAGGAATGTGTTTTCATCAGTGGTACTGATACAAGTACTTTATCTTATGGTTTACATTCTCTGAGAAAAACATTCCAGTTATATCTTGTCTGTCTCCTGTGCTCTGTCCATGTGGTTATTTAGTGTAGACTTTATATTTCTTAATCTGTCCCAGGGTCTGAAAAATGTTCTATTACTCTTTTAAAGGAGGTGTTTTCTTTATCCCATATTTCTTTTTCTATAGATGGGAAGCTTTATAAATGTCTACATATAGCAGTTCAGATAGTGTTAACCTATTTGAGTTTTGGGGTACTTCTCTTAAAGCAAAGCGAAGGTGTAGGAGAAGTTGGTCTGAGATTCTTACATCTAATTCTGTAGCCAGTCATAACCTAGATTTTAAAACTTTTTGAAAGTACAAAACTCGTTCTTTTGTTTGAGCATGATATACAGATACCATTAGCAGTTTCACTTTTAAAAGTTCTTAAAGTTCAAGTATCACTGTGGACATGAAAGGGGGTGCCTTGCTCAATGACATTTTTTGGAGAACTCTTACATATGAAAAAAGAAGTACTAGTTCTTTTTCTGTGAACTTTGCATTGTCACTTCATAGTGTACTACATCACACAGTTTAACTGCATAATCAATAGCTACCAGAAGATAATGACAGTTCTCACTCAATTTTACTAATGTCTCACAATGTCCACTGCTTCCATTAAAATGAAATGTCCACAGCACCCTGGGTGAGTGATACCTTTGATACTCTGGGTAAGCTAAGAAAAGCTCTCTATTTCCTTCTTAATAGCATACCAGAAAATCAAGTTAAAAGTTTATATGTATGGCATTTGTTTTATCTATTCTTAAATGCCCACTTAAAATGTGGCTATATGCCAACTTTATAAGTCTTTTAAAACTTCTTGGATCTAATGACTGGCTCAGTATTGGTTCTGCCATTTGTTACCCTGTAAAGTAGGTTGTTTCTTCATTCAGAATATTCATTTGTAGTTGGACTGTTCTGTTCCATTGAATCTACTAACTGTTTTCTGCAGTACTGCTTAGTATATTATCATCACTTTGAGATTGCTTAAATTTACATGTTTTGCACAAAGGTCAGCCAAGTTAGTGCTACATTCATTAGAAGTCTTATGAGTTGTGGCAGTTGTGAATTCTTCCCCTAGACTTTCACTAGAAACAAATAACCTAAATACAGAGTTTTGTCCTTCTTCTAGTTCATATCCTAAAAAGCAAGTCATAAAATGATTTTCTCCTACAAGAGGAACTGGTAGTTTCTCTTTCTTTTCCTTATTTTCTTTATCATTTGAGTCCTGCTTATGTTTTTGACTGGTGTAAACTTTCTTCTGTTTTACTTTCATATTTTTCTACAGTATGTGATTCACCAGTTTCTATACAAGATTTGTGTAATCTTAACTATTGGTTCATCTACCAAAGTTTCCATATTGACTTCTCTTATTACATTAATGTCTAGAGACATTTGACAAGATTCAGTATTAAATTTATCTGGGTTCTTCTACCCAGAGCCAAATCTATCTCTTCTATTTCTTCCATATTTACATTTTCTTTTTTGATGCTATGGATTTCTCAAAGTATATCTGGTTAGTCCTTTTATATCTTCCTTAAAATTTTAAGCTAAGGAAAGGCTAGGTCAATTATCATGTCAAATATGCATTAGAGCTGCATCTTTCCTAAGCAGACATTGCATTTCTACTTGTGCTATAGGGTAGTCCCTCTTATTTGCATGTGTGTGTATCATTTAAATGTTCTGCTTATTAGTTGTTGTATGCTTGCAAACATAATGTAATTTTACTAATGTAATCATGTTCCCTAAATCAAGGAATCATTGCATTTGTTTTACTTTTACCAAAATATTGTTTTTGACAAATGTTTTAACAAAAGATTAAAAGAAAACATATTCTACACTTGCAGTAGCTAAAATATCAGCATGTTTTAGGGATAGTTTTTTGGCTAGCATAAACAACTTTATAGGTATTGTGTTGTCATCACTAACTGTGCAGTACCTGGATATAGTACCTTTTTAGAATATTTAAAACAGACTTTGTCAGATAGTGATAGTTTGTAAGTAAAGCAGCATAATTAGGTGAAATTTTATTATTAGCCCATGGCACATGCAAGTGTGACTTCAGGTTTGTCAGTTCAATTGATAGCAATGGTACCATTCAAGCAACTAGCCAATCAGAACACTTAGAGCGGATTTGGCTGGATTCCAAACATTTTTAGATTTGTAGGGAATGCCTTTTTAAACTCACCTACTGTCAGTATATTAAATAATTGTACTTAAGTTGCTCATAAAAAGTTCTAGTCAAAGTTTTAACACATGCATTTAGTCATTTGTGATTTTTACTTTTCTCTCCATACTAAATATTCATTTAAAGAAGCTAAGAGACGGTGTTTCAAGTGTCTCTCCTGCCTTAGTCAGTATTAATCACTTCAGTTTTAGGTAGTGCTGGGGTTCTTCACATTCTAAATCCATACAGGCCTTCAGTAAGGCACCAGTCAAATGTGATAGAATCCTAGCTGACTTGTCTTGGAGTAATTAATGTAAAGTATTATACATTTTGAAGATTAACATGTAGTCCTTCACATCATCTTCTTTGCTTAACTTCTTTAGAGGGCGATTGTCTTTTGTTTCACCCAAGATGATCTGATGGGCAGATAGCTGATGTATAATAAATACATGCTGTCATTTGTTGTGCTCGTTTGTAGTAAATCTCAGGTTGCTTTTCCATTTTGCCTAAAATCAGTACTTCAGTAGATGTATTTCTTTCACTTTCAAAGAAGAAACACAAGCAGCAGTCATTCTTCCTTCAGGTAACCCCTTCACACTCTCATGAGGTCCAGAACAAATACCTGAATGGCACAGGATTTTCACAGTCTTGAGGACTAACCTTTTGCACTGCCACAAGTATCCTTCTAGAATTAATAACCTGTAGGGATAGGGTTTAAAAGATTACCAGCTACATTAAGTATTTCAGTCTACATGGCATATATTTTTCTAGTCAATGTAGCCAAGGTTCCTAGAACTTTAATAAATAGCATTTATGTCTTGGGCTGTTAAGAAGTAAGTTAGCAATTACAGTCCTTAAAAATCTTACATTTCCGGGTGCAGAAAAAAGAAAACACTGGAAGAGCAATTTCTGGAAAAAAATTATTACAAAATGAAACAGTATCTGGAGGGGAAAAACACAGTTAGAGTACTTTTCTTATAGTTACTAAAATAACAATTTGTATACCATTTATTGTACATGTCTGATGCAAACCACCAGTGTAGTACTTGGTAACCATGATAAGAAATCAGTCTCTGAATCATCTTTCTCCAACTGCATAGCAGTCTATTTATACTGGACAGCAGAAAAAAAAAAACAATGATTACTCATAGACTATGGGGTGTAAATGACAAAACAGCATCTAACTCTTTACAATAGTGTCAGCAAGCATAGTCAATCCACGTACAAGAACTTTATAGAAGACTGTTAAGCCCATCATTACTTACAGTGACAATAAGTTTAACATACAAATGTGTGCACGCACACACACACACACACACACACACACACACACACACACACACACACACACACACACACACACACACAAACTTGGATAAGCTCTACTAACAGATTCCTTCCCTGTTTTCTTTGTGGTTATCTTATGAAACTTTCAGCCATGTTTCTAACTTCAGACATAACTACCCTGGATGCTCATTGAAACAATCCCTTTTCACCCAGGATTCAGAATAACAGGATTCTAGTATCATTTATTTGCTCTATCCTTTATTTTTCACAAAAGGAATAAAGGATGAAGATGTGCAAAATGGGAAGAATGCATGATTTCCAGCCTGATGGAAATGCAAGCGAAACTGAGGGGCAAAAATGAATGTCCACTGAAAAAAAGAGCAAAAGGAAGGAACAAAAGAAATTAAAATAGAAAACAAAATGATGGTTTTATAAGTCTAAATGATGTTTGGAACAGACAAATTTGTCACGGGACATATTTAAGGTGAAGGAGGGGTACAGTTGAGCAGGTAGGGAAAGGTGAGTGTTAAGAAGGTTGGGTAGGAAAGGTAAGCTTTACAGGGAGAGTGGATAAGAAAGGGCTAACTAGTGGAAGGAGAAGGGAGGAAGTGAGGTATGGAAAGGGGAGGGTCTTTTGAGCTTTTTATGTGGGGAGTTTCCTTTTGGAATCCACATTTTGGTGTGATTTTGTTGGGTGCAGGATCACGTCCAAAACAACCTGAGATTGGCTGGTAGTAAGGTAGGCCTTGGGTAGGTTATTGAGGAAGGAAAGGTGAGTAGAGATTTCCTATATAAAATGTATATACTGTGTGTGTGTGTGTGTGTGTGTGTGTGTGTGTGTGTGTGTGTGTGTGTCTATATATATAAATTATATTATATTATATGTACCTGTCCATAAAGATATAGGTGTTGATGGTTAATGGGGTTTGAGAGCCAGGGCCTCTTCAGAGGGCTTGTTTTGTTGGTATTAGTGTGTGCTGAAACGCATTGGTTAGTGAGCGTCTCTTATGTGGGTTTATTTGCAATTGTAAAGTAGTGGTGCCTTGATTTGAGCTCCAGTTCAGAAGGCGATTCCAAAAACAAAAAAAAAGTGTGCAGTTTCATTGTTAGACCAGTAATTTGTATGCTGTATAATTCACTCAGGCCAGTTTGCACTTGGTCACTGATGTGGTTTTGACATAATGTGGAACAGGCAGATGGGCTTGGTATGGTGGTTAGGGTCCTCACATCAATACACAAACTGAAGGAGATGCTTGCCATTACTGGGGGTTTACGCTGGTGATCCTGTTTGGCCTTAGCAGTCTCTGGTGGCTGGGGATCACTGTGGCTCCTGTCGTTTTCTTCAGTGGTGATCGTCAGTGAAGGTAGGCACATTGCCGTGGGGAGCTTGTAGTGTTCCCGGTCAGCTGCTCGGTGGTGGTGTCGGCCACTCCACGCAGGAGTTGTTCATGAAGGCCTTAAAAAATAAATAAATAAAAATAAAATAATACTGGGAATAGTAGTTGCTGCATAGGAAGAAGTTCTTTTCAAAAGTCCTTTCAAGGACTCCCTAGGTTTTTACCGATGTCTTGCCAATGATTTATTTCTGATAAGGGATGGATCTCTAGATGAACTTAAGATGTTTTATCAGTTTATCAAAAATACTACTGAATTTTTGAAGTTTACTATGAATATCTCTTTTGATGAGATTGACTTTTTAGATATTAGGGTGAGGAAGAATGAGAGGGGTGAGATAAGCACGTTGGTTTACAGGAAGGCATGTAGTGTAAATAATTTACTACATAGGAGAAGCATGCATCCCTTGTATATTGTTGACAGTGTGGTGAAGGGGCAAAGCATGACAGTCTCCAAATTGTGTCGATCATGAAGTGTTTGGACAGGAGTTAAAGGATTAAGAACCAGGTTTGTGGGCAGGGGTTATAACTTGAGAAGACTTAGTGACATTCTGACACGGGTAGAGGGTATGAGGCACACAGAGGCCAGACCTTATTTTTTAGATGTTGAAACAAGGTACAGCAATGGGGGGGGGGGGGGGGGTAATGAGTAAAATGGTTACTAGGATGCCTGTTCTGTTTTCTAGTAATGTGAGACCAGTTTTAGAGGTATATAAAAAGTTCTGGCCTATCCTTATTGCTGATAAGGATATCAGCAAAATTGTAAGACCTAGCCCCACATTTGTTTACAAGAATATGAAATCTCTGAAAAGGTTATTGTGCTGTCCAAAGAGACTGGGAGATGCTTGCAATACATATAGTATTAGTCACTTCACCTTGTTTGAAGTGTACATATTGTGTGTTTACTGAAACCTCTGCAGAGTTCTTTCATCCAGACCTAAACAGGAGCTTTGTTTTCAGGGTAGAGGCCAATTGTGATACTAAGTATATAGTTTATCTAGCTCAGTGTGTGGTATGTAGGTCATTTTATGTAGGCAAAACAGATAGGAGATTAAGGGATAGAGTAAGAGAACACCTATATTACATCACTGCTAGAATGACAACCAGTGGTCTAGCCAAGCATGTGATGGACCATGATACTAGACATTAGTTCAAGTTTCTGTCAATTGACAGGGCAGTAGTAGATGAGAACTTAGGAGATATGAAGAACCAAACAGAGATTAATGAAATGAATGGATAGTGCAGCTAAGAGCAGACACTGGCAAGGGTCTGAATGACAAGGTTCCCTTGAAACATATTTTGAAGGCTAAACTTCTGTTTAGATAGAGCCCTGCACAAATTTTTAGGTTAAATGGATGCTTCCCTATACACTACCATTAATACACTTTTTTACATATAGTTCTATTTGTATGCATTTTTTACACTTTTATCTATTAGCTTGCTAGGGGTGGAACCTTTTTGATTTTTTTGATTTTGAGAATGTTTCAGTATTATGTATTTTTTTATATATTTCATTCTTTGTGTATGTTTTATCTATAAAGTTGAATACATTTAATTGCTTTTCTAATTTCTTAACTGGTTTTATTGGTGGGGGGGGGTGCATTCTGTTATATAAGGGATGAAGTGTGTGTTCTTTTACTTACGTCTGAGGAAGCAGTATTAAAACTGTGAAAGCTCTTATGTGTTTTTGTAATAAACATTATAGCCTGACTCTGACATCGTCTTGTGCTGCCCTTTTTTGGATTTTTGGATTTATCTTTCTTCAGGGCAAAGCATTCATCTAGTGTTGCTTGTTTTTGTTTAGAATATAATAAAGATGAACCTCAAACCATCGAACAAACTTTTAAAAAATATTTTCCAGGACAAAATAACACTCGGCCATTCTAGCAACCATCAAAAAAAAAAAAAAAAAACAATTTAAAACCCAACCTGGTGGGAAGCTACAGCCACTACACCTCCCCTATACTTTCATGCTGAGTGTAAGTGTTGCCATTCATGATTAACTCGGCACATTGCTGAGTGTTTCCCCTAATGTTACAAATATAATTGGTTGATTTAACAGCTCTCTAATTTATTTGTGTAGATGGTGAGTGTCTTTGCACTGTTTTGCCTGTTCCTTCTTGACTTTGGAGAGGATTTTTTTTCCTTTTTTGAATAGGGTATTTATGCTAGTGGTCCACCAGGGTGGTTTATTTTGGCAGAAATCATATGTTTGACTCAGACAGGTATTGCCTCCTCTATGCAGCTATGAATTTGGTTGTGCAGTGTTTTTATGTAAAGCTCGGAGTAGATTGTAGTTGTCGCTCTCCTCCTTTGGACAGAATAAAAGAGTCTTCATGGGTTCTGTTCAAACAGCTTTATTCTATGCAAACACATCTCTATATAGGTTTACTGACTTTAACTTAAGTAACCTGTATACAAACTAACAACTGCGATCATGCATGCTCTAGTGTGGCTACTCTTAAAAAACAGCAGTAGGGAGTGTACATGTCTGGAATTTATATGTGCACATACAGCCTGGACATGCTTCTCGAAGAAATAGCACACTTCACTTGCAATCTGATCTATATCCTTCCTCTTTGAGAATAGATCTTATGACACTGTGTCTATTTGGCATACAGAAATCACAGGTAATTGTTTTGTTTTGCATTACACAATACTAAGTATACAAATATAAACAATCAAGTCCACGTTGCTGTGTATTTCACACTTGCCTTTGATACTCTCCCATATCGTGTGCCATAAAACTGGGAATTATTTTTAGCAACTGGAACTCTCTCTGTAAAATGTTATACCTGTGGAATGTCTGGAACATTTTCTGGAATGGAATCAGAATTTTCATCACATTCTGGTATGGAAACAGTGTCTGAGTCACTCTTAGATATGAAGTTTGCATCACAGAAACAATGTTGTGATGGTGATAAGGATTCTGATACAAGAAGACAATGTTTATGGTTCCTCCTGTATTCTACACCTTTGGAATCTACCAAATAAGATCATGGCTCAGCACAGATGACTGTAATCTTTCCAATTCAATAAAAACCTTTCGGTGTCTGGATTTGTACCGTCTCTCCTTTCCTTAACCGACAAAGTAATCTGCTCGATCTGTCGTAACTAGATTTCTGGATATTACACTTCATAACCAGTTTGAGCCTTGATGGTTTTGCAGTTCTTAGGTTTAGGCTTCAACAAACTGGAAGTAATGGGTAGTGTAGTTTTAGTTCACAGGTTCATAGGTTCATACTAGGCTATCTGCCCTGGGGCAATTATAAGCCTAGCCCGATTCTGTATGGCTTACGCCACCCCTTGATTTGAGTATACTGTGCCCTTTTTAAGGTTTAGTTTACTGTGCCTCTGTCTAATAGTGACATGGGAGTAATCCCTGGGACAAACCTACGATCCCCCATCCACCTATCGAGATTCTTCTCGAAGAGATTCAGTGAGGTGCTCTGCCTCACATGAACTGGAATTCTATTCCAGAGCGAAGGGAGCCTCTGGGTTATGAACCTGTTCCTCCAGCAAGTTCTATTTATTTCTGTGCTGAGGTTCAAATCCCTCGAGCATGTGGCTCTAAGGGATTTAGATTTACTGAGGTGGAGCATGCCCATTAATTCTGGATGTGACATAGCTTTGTATGTCAGGCATAGATCGCCTCGAAGTAGGCGGTATGCAACTGAGTAGAGCTGGAGTTTTTTTAACTGAGCAGCATATGGCATCTGTTTGAGACCCTTGATCCTCTTGGTGAGATACTTTTGGGGTCTTTCTAATTGCTGCAGGTGTCGGGTAAGGTACATCCCAAAAGGGGCATTGTATTCTATGATGGGCCTGATGAGGGATGAATAAAGGGCACGATTACCTCTCTTGATCTAGATGTGAAACCCTTCATGATGAGGTGGGCTATGTAGAAGGTCTTTCTAACCACTTTGGCAATGTGGTTTTCAAAGGAGTGATTGCTATCAACTTGGGTCCCCAGGTCCCTAATAACTTTCTCTGTACTTAATGGGTTTCCGCCTATGTGGTAATTTGTGGGCACATTGTTTTTGCCAAAGGGTATGACTATACATTTTTTGGCATTTAGCTTTAAACCATGGCACTGGCACCAGTTATCTGTCTCTGTGAGACCTTTTTGAAGGATGTTTGTGTCAGCTGGAGAGTCAATTATGGTGCCCAGTTTGCAGTTGTCTGCGAACTTGGTGAGCCATAGTCCTCCCACGTTCACCTGTACCTCGGAAAAGTATATACCGAACAAGAGTGGTCCCGGGACAGAACCCTGTGGGATGCCACTTGTGATCGGTTTCGAGTCTGACATGGCTCCAGCAACTCTCACTCTGTGGGTTCTGTCTTTGAGCCAGTTTGCAACCCATCTTGTGACATAGGGGTTTATATTTAAGCTGGATAGCTTATCTATGATGCCCGAGTGGGGTATTGTGTCAAATGCCTTTGCAAGGTCCAGATAGGCTGTGTGGACTACCTTCCCTTCATCTATGGCTTTGGTGACTGTTTTGAAGAAGTCAACCAGGTTCAAAAGGCAGGATCTGCCCTTGACAAAGCCGAACTGGGTAGGATCTAGTGTCTGTAGGTCCCCAGTGTCTTTGTTTATGAATGCCATGATGATCCTCTCCATAGCCTTGCAGACTAAGCTAGTCAGGCTTATGGGGCGATAGTTTCCAGGGTCCGTAGAGGCTCCACCTTTGTGGAGTGGGACCACTGTTGCTGTATGCCATTCTGTGGGCACATATCCTGTAGTGAGGCTGAGATTGTATAGCTGTTTTATTTGAGGGATTAGTTCCTCTTGGAGTTCATGTAGGACGCAACCTGGGACGCCATCTGGTCCCATGGAAGCAGTATTTTTTGCTTTGGAGAGGGCAGCCTTCACCTGAGCATCAGAGATGTTTGGGAGGCAGCCCTCTGCCGGGATAGGTACTTGCTCTTTTGGGGGGGGGGTTTGCGCTGAACCTGTCTGCCAGGATATTGGCGATGTCTGTGGGTTCAGTGTATTTTTTGTCATTTAGAATCAACTCAGAACAAGTCTGGGAGTTGCATCCCAGGTTCCTAACATAACTGAAAAAAGCCTTATGATTGTCTTTGGTGTCCTGTGCAATTTTTCTCTCGAAGCTGGCCTTGGAGGATTTTATGAGGGATTGTAATCTTTTGCTAGTACTGATCAGAGATGCCTTCCCTATTAGGGATTTTGCTCTGTCATGTAGTAGCTTCCTCCTTCTGTTGTACAGTTTATTTATAGCAGGGGTCCACCAGACTGGACGCCTGCCTTTGGATGATTGGGTCTTGGTTTTGTTTGGGATAGCATGATCCATGCATTCCTGGAGATGTCCGTAGAATGCATTTATATAGGATTCTGCAGTTTGGGCCGTAGTTTCCACTGGCCCTGGGGCCTTGAAGGATTCCACTTCGGTTTTGAGAAGTGAGAAGTTCACTTTTGAGAAGTTTTTCACTGTGGTTTTCTGGGCTGGGGTGGGGTCGGGATGTGGACATCCAGTGAAATTAATTTATGGTCTGATCTTACCAATGAGGGATATACTTCTGGTGTGGAGCATAGAGTCCCCATGTTGGTAATGATCAGGTCTAGTATGTTGTCCCCTCTTGTGGGAGTGGTGACTAGTTGTTCCATAGCATTTGAGTTTATAATTTCCAGGAACCTTTGGGCTAAGGTGCTGGGGCTTGAGTAGTGCTCCCAGTCAATGTTTGGGTAGTTGAAGTCGCCCAATATAATGGTGTTCGGAGAGATCTTCATGTTCTCCAATGTTTTCAGGAAAGCTGAGTGGGATTCCTGACTTTGAGAGGGTGGTCTGTAGGATGCTATAAACTGAAAAGCAGTCTTGCCCACTGTTAGTTGCACATGGATGGTCTCCGATACTTCATGCAATGCCACTAACCTGGAGGTGTGGATATCCTTGATAAATATGGAAACTCCCCCTCCTTTTGTGGTTCGATCTGGGTTTTGGGGCCGAAAAGCATGATATGAGGTATAGCCTGGTAGTGCTGGGGTGCTCTCTGGAGCCTTGAACCAGGTTTCTGTCACTGCACAGATATCGATGTTCTCCATACTGAGGAGAGCTTCGAGTGCGTGCATCTTGAGGTTAAGACTTCTGGCGTTAATGAGCATTACCCTTAGTTTCTTGTTCCTTGTGCTGTCTATGGGGGTGGGTTTGACTTTTGAGCCTTGCCTAAAAAAGGCACTATGAGGGTGGCAAGAGCCTTTGCCAATATCCGAAAGCCCAGTGGTGACAGGTGCAAGCCGTCCCTAGCGAAGCAACGTGGCTTGTCGAGCATGTCATCCCAGGCTGACAGACACTGGATCCCCTTTGAATGACACCAAAATTTTAGCCAATTGTTAAAATTGATCATTTTGTCTTTGTACTGTGGCATCATTCTAGGTGAGGGTAAGATGCTGCTCAAGGTCAGGGTCATACCAGCCTGGGCTACATGATCAGAGAGCTCCTCTATGTCTCTTTTCATGTAGTCCAGGGAGGTACGTCTCAGGTCATTCACACCAGCATGTACAATGACTGAGTCATATTTGTATTTGCTTTGGAGTGACCTGAGTGCTTGCGTTATGTGGCGGATCCTAGCACCCGACAGGCAGCTCACCATGACCTTCTCTTTATTCAGCCTGGTGAGCAGAACGTCAGTGTGTCTGACAAGTCACCTATTACAAGAGTATCAGGTGTGTTATTCAGCCTTAAGAGCTGTGGCTGCTTGGCACACTGACTTTGTGGGCTATGTGTTGTGCGTGTTTTGTTTTGAGGTAGTGTTTGCTTGGATGTCTGCTTTGGAGGTCTCTGTTGCTTAGGTAGATTTTTATTTAGAGCCTCCAAGTATGTTTTTGTGTATTTATGTGTTTGGTTCACTGATGTGGTGGGACTATATGATACTGGAATTTTGTTGTGTGAGGTTACCTTCTCCTCCTGACTGGTTACACCAGTTTTGAGATGAGAGAGCTCAGCCTTCAGTTTGGCTAAATAGTTGCATCTCTCACATATATTTGAACCTGTTTGGAGGAGGAGAGGGTTGTCCATGTACATGAGACAGTTGTAACATTGCCTCAAAATTCCCAGATTCACCAGCTGGACTGGAGAGGAAACCATTGACTGACCTTTGGACATGCTAGAGTAATATAGGGAAACTGAATTTAAGACGGACCAATAGAGGACAGGGTAATCGTAGAGAGTATAAGAGTAAGTAGTGCTTATGGTTTAATAGTGCTAACTTGTAGCATTACTTAATTGGACCAGTGAAGGGCCTTAGAATGAGAATATGGTGTTTAAATTGAGAGATAGAGCAGTTCTAAGGGAAAAAGTGAAGAGCAGATTTTGTGGAGCCAGGAATAGTTTAAACCCAATTAGACGGCACTGCCCACTGTTGCGCTATGCACAAAAACGTGCAAAACCGCACAAAAGAGGGTTTTAAGAGAAGAAGATGAAGGAGTTTGGAATTGACCCAAAATGGCCAATAAAACTACAGTTTCAAGTCAGTAACCACTCCCACAGGGGCATGCAGGCTGCTCAATGTTTTTCACTGCCACTGATCAACAGAGAGACTTCCCTTTAGCCCAAGCAAAAAATGGCCTCCAAGAAACTTACAAACAGTTCAAGAACAGCAAGCCTGTAACTGAACTTTTTTAAATCTCAGAAATGTGGGAAAAAAGCAAGATTTTTTTTGTTTTTTTGTTTTTTTCAGAGATAGCAGAGGTTCACAAGTATCAACAAGTTATAACAGTGCAACTGTTGACCATGGTAGTTCAGAAACTGGACTTAGCTGAAGTGGTTCTCTCTGCAAATGTGGTCTAGTACTATTGCATACCGAACAAGATGAAAGTACTTTATCAATGTCTTCTGGTAATGAAGGCCAAAATACTAAATCGCTTGTTAGTTTGCCAGGAAAGTAGTCTTTGAGCAGGTGAGCCAAGAATATCATCACAAGGTATGTTTCTGAGATTAAGCAAATTCAAGAATATATCGGTAT
Source organism: Protopterus annectens (assembly GCF_019279795.1). Taxonomy (NCBI): domain Eukaryota; kingdom Metazoa; phylum Chordata; order Ceratodontiformes; family Protopteridae; genus Protopterus; species Protopterus annectens. The sequence continues at coordinate 499,779,005 of NC_056749.1, forward strand.
TGTCACGGTTTGACCTTTCAAGTAATTGCTTTGCACTCTGTAGTGCACGTTCAGCTAGACCATTTGACTGAGGATATTCAGGACTACTAGTGACATGTACAAAGTTCCAGCCTTTTGTAAATTTCCGAAAAAACTGACTAGTAAATTGAGTACCATTTTCAGATAGACGTTTGTGTGGACTACCATAAACTTAGAAATGGCATCTCATCAGGGGATGTTAGGTTAGGTAGTAGATCAATCTCAAGCCAATTTGAATAAGAGTCTACCAAAACTAAGTAGCATTGATTGTTCCACTCAAAGATATCGGCTGCAACTGTTGACCATGGTAGTTCAGAAACTGGACTTAGCTGAAGTGGTTCTCTCTGCAAATGTGGTCTAGTACTATTGCATACTGAGCAAGATGAAAGTACTTTATCAATGTCTTCTGGTAATGAAGGCCAAAATACTAAATCGCTCGCTCTTTTCTTAGTGAATGTGGATCCTGGGTGGCCACAATGCAAAATCTGGATATATTCTTGTTGTAAGGAAGCAGGAACAACAATTTTGGGACCTTTGAAAATAATGCCATCTTCCAACAACAATTCATCTCTGTAAGAAAAATAGATTTGCATTTCAGGTGGTACACTAGATTGCTTTGATGGCCATCCAACATTAATGTAATGAGTGAACTTCTGTAAAATTGGATCAGTCTGACTGTGTTTTCTCAGTCAAGCTGTTCCATTGTATTTCTGGATGATCTGGATAAGGTGTCAGCCACATAGAGGAATTTGCCTTTTGTGTAGACCATTTTGAAATTGTAGTTTTGCATTTTAAGCATAATTCTTTAAAATCTTGCTGGAGTGGAATACATAGGCTTCTTTAGAATAGATATTAGAGGTCAGTCTCAATCTGAAAAGCTTTACTATAAATATAATCATGAAACTTAGAACATGCAAATACTATTGCCAAAAGCTCCTTGTCAGTCTGAGCATACTGCATCTCAGTTTGGGTTAATGTTTTAGATGCATAGGATACTGGTCTGCCCTCTTGAAGTATAACTGTGCCAAGACCAAATTTTGAAGCATCACAGGAAAGAGTAACTGGTTTGTTTACATCATAGTATCTTATTGTAGGTGGCGTGGCAATTTTCTGCTTAAGGTCTTTAAATGCCTTTTGGTGCTGTTACAACCATGACCATTTACTTATTTATTTTACATTTCTTGACTGGGATAGTCTGACTGGATATATGTCTATTTTCGGTGGAGGCCCGGGGAGAAAAGCTCCAAGGTAGAACATACAGTAAAAATCACAAAATGATTATAAGTTACACACAGTTTACAGCCTCCCGTTGAGCAAGCAGATAATATAATCATACATTTTTAAAACAGTGTTGACAAACTGAGTAGGCAATGTAACATGATAAGAGGCTGTAGAGGAGGATCTAGTCTGGTTTTGAACAAGGACATAGTCAGTGAGTTTTAAAGTATAGCTTGAGGCTTTTTTTGAACTGAGTAAGAGAAGGTTCAAGAGTAAGATCAGCAGGAAGAGAGTTCCAAGTTTTGCCAACAGAGTTATCAAACAGAGAGTCCCCAGCAGAGTCATTGATTTTGGATGTTTGACCCAGTAGTTTATTAGAAGAGCGAACTGAACTCAGGTTGCTATAAGGGTCAATGATATTTTTAAGTGCAGGCGTATTATCATGGTGGTTGAGAACTTTATGGGCAATTATAAGCTGGTTGTACTGAAGTAGGCTAGGCCATTCTAGCCACCTCAGAAGATTTAGGTTGTGACAGTGGTGGGTCCTATAGGCCATGCCTGTTGCAAATCTAGAAATTTGGTTAC